>NC_085048.1:47227279-47412686 GCF_963662255.1 Cinclus cinclus | reverse complement strand
GACTAGGAATGTAAACTGAAATGCTTCTGTCTGCTCAGAGAAAGCTAAAATAAAACCCAAATTCTGTACTGGCTATGCCCATTTTTGTAAGCAATAACTCATAATAACTTGTTTTGCTACCAGCTATACACAATTATGTAAGAAATTATGAAAATAATAGGAAAATATTTGAATTCATCCTCATCATCTCAAGGGCTACCTCAAAAGCTTTTTATTAGATCAATAAATGCAGCCACCATTAGAAAAACCATTCTGTTGCCCACATCAAGCATAAAGATGGGTGATGGTAATCTAGCCCCAGAATTTTCAAATTTTCAAACTGATTATTATGCACCATATATTGTCTTGTAGAACATCATCATGTTATTTTAAGTCACTAGATAATATGTAATAAACCATGTAACATCTAGACATTTTGGTAGGAATACTACAAGCACATTTGTGCACCTGTATTTGAGAACAAAGTTGAAGCCTTAGCAATGAATTTACAGTAGCAGGTAATATCTGCTGTTTTGAAAAGAGAAAATTCAAATCTCATGTATTTTCCATCTGGGAGATTTCTAATATATCTTCCAGTCTTATAGAGAAACAGGAGCATCAACCCATTCAGGCAGGCAATTTAATTTGGCTTAATAGGTACTTTCATTTTATGCATTGCAGCATGCAGTTTCTTTGCTTTGCATTAGCAAAACACTGCTTCTTATTTGAATGGAAAACCAATCTTGGTAGTATCCCAGTATTCACAAAAGTAATGTCTTTTTCTTTCTTTCAAACATTAAGTAAAGTAGATCCAAGCTGATATATACAATTGTAATGGCATTTTTGTCTTTCTTCTCAATGTCCTTTCTCCTGTAAGTGTACCTCACACATTAAGTTTTAAAGCATGGTAGTCTAACAGATTAAACTGAAAAGAGTGATAAATAACTCATTTTAGACTGTTTCTGGTCTGGCCTGGTTTGAATATTTATACAATATTGTTTAAACAGGAAATATGCATGTATATGTAAACTTATCTGAAGCTGTTATATTGGCAGGTGTTGAACATTATTATAGCAACATACGAAAAATAATGGTGCTTTTATATTTTTGTTTTCTTGCTTTTAAACTGCTATATAATGTCTATGTCTTCTGTAGTTAATAATTTAAAATATGTTATGAGATAGAACCCATCTGTACTAGCTGGAGCAAGCACAACTTATCAAGGTGACTACTTTGTATTTGTTAGATAAATGAAGATAGTAGTATATCATCGATTCAGTGCAGAGAGTTTAGAACTTTGTAAACCAGATTTTTTTATGCCCTCAGGCATTCTCAGGAAAGTAGAATTCTGCTTTCCCTTTCACCTCTATGCAAGCTGAGGTAGGCATATCTCTGTGTGACTGCTGAAAATAGACTTTGTCCTCAATTCAAATGTGATAAAAAATGTTTCAGGGGAATGAAGAATATTTTAAATGTTCCATGATTAATGTAGTCACTTTGCTTCCTTATCTTTGTTTTTGAACTTCATCTTGAAGATTGTAGTTCTTGAACTCAGTTGAATGCTCTATCTTTGTTATATACATTTTAGGTACAGTTTTCATAGGTGTCACATTCTTAGTATTCTGAGTGATATTCTTCACTAAAAATATTATCACCAGAAATTGCTGCCATGAGATGAAAAGTGACTGAAGTGCTGTTAAAGCTCACATTATGTAGTGAACAATTATGACTTAGATTTTCCATTTCAGGCAAAGACTTTCTGTGAACTTTTGGTACTGCTTTGCCTTGTCCCATATTTTCCTTCACTAGCTTTTTCCCCCTGCCCCTGCACTCCTGGAACAGATGTCCCTAGTACCTCTGCTGCAAAAGAAAAAAAGCCAATGCCATAATGTAAGAGTTGAATATAGGAGAAGTGGAGAATTTCCCGTTTTCAGACTGGGTTTTGTGTTTGGAACAGACATTTGTACCATGGCTAAGTTGCAGACAGTATTCAGGCTTGCCAAGAAAAGCCTGCTCTTGTGGGATATTGGAACCCATCATGGTACGGACATGTTGTGTGCTCTAAACGACCTGAATTCTGTTCATGTATCCAAGCTGTATTTGCATGTCTTGACTAGAATACCTGCTGCTGAATGGATGGCAAAAGACAGGAGCTATTGATTCAGCTCAAAAAGAAAAAAAAATAAAACTACTGCTTTTGAAGCTTAGAAGTTCTGGAGGAATTTTTTCTTTGAATCCTAGCAGCAGACACCTTTGTAATCAGCTATCCCTGATGACCAGACCCATAAATAGCAGAGATCTAGGAGTAGAGCAATTAATTTGCAGACATGCAGGTTAATGCCCTTGGCTGCTGCAATCTAGCACACTGCAATAGCTATCTGGTGCTCACCCCAAATGAGACATGAGTTAGGCTGTGACCCTCTCCTGATATATCCTCCTATCTCCAGGGCTGCTGAGCCAGAGCTTGTGGAAGTCTTCAAAAGATTTTTTTCCTTCATCTCTACGATTTGGTGATTCTTTTCTAGCACATTTTATTGGTCATTAACCTACCATAAAAATACCCTAGGAGGAATAGGAATCTCTTTCCAAGACTTTAATTTTTCTCTCCTATGCAGCACTTACCTGAAGGAACATTATCATTTAATCTGGCAACACAGCATGCAAACTGCCAGAAGCTACATTTTGACTAGTGAAAGATGAACCGCAAAAGCCTGAAAATTCTTTTCACTCAGACAATGTCTAAGTGGTAGTATTGTTATTTAAATATCTTCAATCCATACATTTGAGATGGAAATTTCCCTACTTTGTATTATGCATTCTCATAAGGTTTCCTAGTAAAATGGAAAAACAGAAAAAGATTTAGATGTACTTTTAAGCTCCAATTTTCACATCAGTGAGCTTAACCCTTATTTTAACATCCAAATTCTTTTTAGCCTGGAAATAAAATTCTGCACAGTAAAAATAAAGCAGAAAACAAGGAACATGGGTTAGTTAAAAACTGAGTATTGGAGAACTTTGCCAGTTGAAAAGATCTTTGAAAAGTCACTTTTCTGCTTTTGCTATTTGGAGCTAAATGATGAAATCATGTGGTTTGAAGTAAAATATGTCTGTGCATCATTTTTTGTAATTTTAAAAATAAAGTCATGGCTATGCTCTTGAACATAACTAAAGCATAAGTTGCTGACTACCAGGTGAGATACAATGAATACCCACACGTATACATCTAGCTATGGCAGCTGTGAGGCAAAATCTCTTTCATTGATAAAGAAATTTTATACTGGGGTTTATGATGACAGACTAACCTCTAGCTTGGTGATGTAAATCTGCATATGACATGGGGTAGGATGTCTAGTGTCAATTTCAGCAGTCATCACCATTTTGTGGTGCAAAATTGTAGAAGAGGGGTCACAAATTCCTTAATCCTGAGGATCACATGTTTCTTCTGTCTTTTTATACTTTCAAACACTTCGTTTGAAGGTGAATGTAGGAAAAATAATTCCCTAGATAGTAGAAAAATCCTTATATTCAACAGTTCACATGGTGCAAATATTTGAGTGTTCCCTTTGCTTTCCAAGGAATTATATTAGTATCCATAATTCAGTTGTTTCTATTCCTTCCTTTGGCTGCTATTTGCACTTTATGGTAAAAAAATAATCTCCTTTTTATCTGTGATATGATTTGGCACTTATCTTTTATCAGTTTGGATCACAGATTTAAAGAATACAATTCTTTAAAGATAAACCTTCCTTCCTCTTGAGAAAAGATCAATAAAATTGTAGGGGGAAAACAGCCATCTCAGAATCTTGTCTCAGACTGGTAGTTAAAATAATCTGAATAATAACCTGATTGCTCAGGTTGCTTGTGGACAGCCACACATGATTTCTGCTCAGGACATCTAAGAAATCAGTCTCTCATTAAATGTCATGACAGTCTCAGACCTGAGTAAAATTAGGCTAAACCTTCTTATGGAGAAAATAATATGGCAGGAAGCGTTCTTTGGATTAAATATTTATCAGCCACAGTTTTCAAGTACCCAAACAGTAACAATCTTCATAAAGGTGTTCTGCATGAGATCTCTGTGTGTCTGTATTGGCTGTCCCCATGATTTCTGTACACCCTACTGTCTCACATGGCCATAGCTGTGAATCATATTTCCTGACACATTAGCCCACCCTCTGGAATTTTAAGTGAAGTTGGATGCCCAGAAATATTTCTACATTTCCATCTAAAACTTGTGTGTCTTAAAATTCATGTTGAAGTACGTGATGCATTGTCTTACTAGGGCCCTGAGTCTTAGATTAAACATTCTATGGTACTGCTGGAAGCTACACACTTTCTACATTCTGAAATATTTCTTAGCTGGCAGATATTTGTCTTGGAGGACTTTGAACGCTTTTCTTTAATATGAGAGCATCATGGCCCCATATTGACCAAGCGTTAATAAACCATGCAAACAAGAACAAAATGTTATTTTTCATTCCTGCTTTTTCAAGGTAACAAAATGAACTTCAACAGTAATGAAGCATTTTCCTAAGCTACCTTTTCCTTGACACATATGACTAACAGCCACATTTTAAAAACTTTAGAATTTTGCTCATATTTTGCATTAACATGCTTTACTATGCATATTTTTCAGCTCATACATTTATATGTATTCTCTTCTATCTTCATTTTCTTTTTCTAAAGAAAAAGAAAAGCTTGTTTCTTTTCTCTGATGGCACAATTTCCTCAGTAAAATTCCAGAAAGAGTTTTAAACCAAGCTATAACTTTTCCAAGTTATCTTCAGGTTATTTTAGCAATAGAATAGCGAATTTAGTCCTAATACTGCTAGTTGCTGTATCCAGAATTATGGCATAATTGTTTTATTGGTCATCATTTCTATGATACCCTGAAGTGAAGACCTTTATTAGAAATGTTCCTCTCATAGACCCTTTCTTATAACACCGAAGCTGGATTCTTTGTGGTGCTATGTCTACAGCTAATGACACAGCTCACAAATCAAAGCCATATTTTTTGTGTATTGATCTGCTGCCCAGTGGACAGATTTTTCTTTTTACTACATCCCTGAGATGTCACAAAGTAGAGCTTTATGACTGGCCATTTTCTGATGCAGGTTGCTATTTCTGCTTCTCACTGAAGTCCCTCCTCTTTTTTCACAGGCATGGGGCAGAGTTCTGCCATGCCTCTCAACCTGAAGCTAATGAATTGAAAGAAACCAGAAGCCAGCCACTGTCACTTGTATCGATCCTTGAGTCTTGGTGACAGCAGCTCCAGCACAAAGGGCACAACATTACTGATATTTTCTGTGATATTCTTATAGCAATGACAGACTGTTGGGGGAAGAAACAACCAGGCTGTAGCAAGTGTCCAAGCCTCAGCACAATCTGGATGCAAACCAGAACCCAGATCTAAAGATACAAATGGCAGTGACAGATAAACATCACTTCTCGTCTTTGTTGACCTCTATGCAACATTTGATACTGACAATCACCATGAGAGATTACTGAAGGAAATGGCAAGGCTGCATAATTAATATATCAGAATGGTCTCTGGGTGATATCAGAATATCTCTCTGGGTGAATGCAGCTTTAATAAGCTGACAGGAAATGTCAAGTTTGTCTTCTGACTTCACAACTATAATTTCTTTTTTTGAACCTATTCAATATCTACAAAAAGATCCTAAAATGGTGGAATTACTGTGAATTTAGTGCAGTGACACAGCTTTCATCATGTGTATCTTCATCAGAGAGAGCAAGATGGGGTCAAACACTGGCCAAAAACAGCTACTGGATGAAGTGCCTGAATGAAGAAAAGTGAACCCTCACAAGACAGAGATAGTGATGGGGGAAATCAAAGCAAACCAACAATTAAAATAAATTTGGGGAATTTGCAGCCTCATATCTGAAAATATCATTTCTTGAATAGAGTTCAGTAGAGCAAAGTGATTTCAGAAAGACCAAATAGCCAGTCTCTACCTGAGATTTTCCACAGGATCCTGTTTCATGATGAAGCAGTGAAGAATAACTCATAAACTGTTTCCTAACTTTTAAATTCTTAATTTTTAGTATTTAAATTCTTCAGGTACTGTAACTTGCGTATGTTAAAGAGAAGAAAAGAGTAGAAGGGAGAGCAACAGATTTTTGTTATTTTTTAGATTTTTGACAAAGGTGAACAAAGCTTTCAAAACTGCTAATGTCTCTATGCACCATTACCTGGCTTAGAATATTGAGAGCTTTTGCCATCAATGAATTAATTATGAGGTTACAATACCAGTTCTCTGGTTTACACAAGCGCCAGAAATGGTTATGTTTACCTCTGTATATAAATATAGTTAATCTATTTTAAAAATGAGTTTTAACATGGTTATCAGTATAATGACTCCAGCTTCAACTTCCGTATATTGTCACAAACTCTGTTTTCACCTCAGATTCTCTGGGTTTCATTCTGCAGACTCTTCCTATGCACTCCATTCACAGTTACCCTATTTTCTTTAGACAACCTGCTACAGCCTCTTAGTGCATACAAGACACTCCAGCTGCCTTCCTAGGCATCAGATTCAAAAGTTACTTCCTTTGCTACCTCAGTGCAACTCTTAAATCCTCATTTTGAAGCAAGGATGTTGTTTGACATGTTGTGTTTTTCCAGTCTGGTGCTGAGAAAAAGGAATAAAGGTATGTCTCTGCAAGGTTAAGTCACTATTGTATTAAGCCTTTGCTACTACTTTTCTTACATCCATGTGGAAATCACCTCAATGTGCTTCAACTGAAGTTCAGTGCCTGCAGGAATGGAGTGAGAAAGTGGCCCAGAGCTCTGTCTGTGGATGAGAACATAACACTGTGCTTGGGAACAGGCAGTTCAGCTTTTATCTGGTGGAAATCACTTGGCAGCTGGGACAAGACATACATGTGACCACTTGAAATTTAGAACAAAGCAAATCCAAACACAGTGGAAATCTTATAAGTCAGAGATTTTGTTCAAGGGCCATTTAAACAACTCTTCTTGGAAATGACCTTTCTTCTTTTACTTCTTTCCCATTTTGCTCATCAGAAGAAAAAAGACGCAGATGCATCTCTTCCAAACAACAGATGGCAAGCCTTTGATCCAAAACATAAATGCCCCAAACTATCGTAATAAAATTGTTAATAGAATTTTTTAAACAAAGGAAAGGAATGTTTTCCTTTTTTAATAAAATGGGGTGTGTGTCTGTGAAAATGAAAAGATCAACCCGAGACTGTCAGGGAAAGACAAGGCGTACAAAGGCAATTAGTCATTCAGTCATTAGCAGTTTGATGACCTTATTTATCAGTGGTGCTACCAAAATATTAATAATATGGCTGATCAGGTGAAGCACAAGGAAAAATGCAATTGTTAAAAAGCCACAAATATCAGCCTTTCATGATTGAAACTCTACTGTTTCATGAGTACTGAAACTAGTAAAATGATACAACATGTATATATTTAGTTGCCTATTCCTGGATCTTATTTCTGTTAAAAATATGTTACTTAATAAGTAAAATACAGATTTTTATCGTTTTTTAAATCATAAGTACATGAATTAGCCTAAATTTTTGTGTCACAGGATGAAACTCTGCTTGAAAATATTCCAGACCTTGTCTTTTTATCTTATGAATAAAAATTTTGTCGAGATGAGACAAATTTAGTCAGGTTGCAGAGAAAAAAAACATTTTAGGTATTCTTAATTTGTTAAAAATCTTGCTGTCCAGTAATGCAAGAAGTTAATAGAAATGCAGTGTCTTTATCCAATCAGCACCAGTAGCTGTCTTACTTAGTAAGCATAAGTACATATTTTCATCATATATTATTTTCAGAATATTTTATCAAATGGATTTCCATTTATTTTGATAGATTTTTTTAGACAACCTCCTGCCTTTACTCTGAAAGGTGAATTTGTAAATTGTATTTCACATCATATAAATTTCACATCACCACTATAGTTAGCAGAAAAAAATAACCCATGTCTGAAGGGAATTCAGAAGAGATGTGACAAGAGACCTTTGATAAATTGTAAATAATAAACATTGAAGGGTAGCACCAGAATAAGATGATATGGTGAACACCTCTATGCATGTGGAAATCTCACGTAAGGCTCGTGTCAAAGTAAGAAACAAACCTGTACAATAGTGAAGATTGTCAATCACTTTGGTAGTTGTCAGCTTAAAGAGCAGCCCAAAGATTCATTTGAAGAAAAATGTTGGAGTATGCATTGGTATTACAACTGAAAAGAATGTATTAAAATGTTCTACTTAAATTTAAAATAAGTCTTGATACCAGTGGAGAAAGCCAAAACTATACAGTAGAGTGATCTGCAGTCTTCTTTACAGGAAAGAATTTCTTTGACATTAAAACAGGAAAAAAAATAATTTGAAAAAGAAATCGGTGATCATTACAGATGATGATGTGCTACAGTATGTATATAAATACATATAGAAAAATGGCTTCCTAATATTTAAGCATAATCACAACTCTTTTTTTTCATTGTTGTTCTGTTCTTTTTTTTTTCCTAAAGAGAATAGTGAGGGACTGGGGAGAGGAGGAAGACCCAAACAACAAGGAGTGGGAAGAAGTTAATTAATTTTTAATTTGGGAAATTTGAAAAGTAAAGAATGAATATAAAATCTTTGTTCTTCTTTTGCCTTTATTTTTATAATGCACATAATTGACCATTAAAACAAAAAACATTGAAGGGAGTAAAGGAAAGCCATCATACCCCATGATATATTATGCTACATATCTGTAGCTCCCCCAGGGTCATTCCTAGTGAATCGCCTGCCTTCCCACCTCAAAAATTCCTGTCTCACTGAAATGGCTGCTGTGCAACAGGGGACTAGTCCTGTTCTCAAGGCAGCATGCACTTCTCAGGGCTGCAGCGTGCTCTGCACTTTGAGCAGGTCTTCCTGGGAGAGCAGCACAAGTCATTTGCCCTGAAAGTGTTAGCAAAAAATGAAACCTTTCTTCTATGGAAATAAGGAAAGGAGAGGCTGTACATCATATCAGTACTCCAACTTCTAGCGCAGTCATTGAGCCTTTCCTGTTACTTGGTGTTGCCTGCATTCATGCAGACAGATTGTTGCCCTGAGAAACTGCAGCAGCTGAGACAAATGTAAACAGTAACTCCTTTACAGTCAAGTGTTGAATTTATTCCTTTTCTTCATGTTTCCTCTTTAATAAATGTTTCCAGATAAAAAGTCCTTCATTATTTTTAGAGTCAAATGATTTGAGGAAATTGCATGACATAATTAACTCCTTATGGGTAACCTTGGCTCATAAACCAAAGAAGTCTATGAAATATTTCGGCCAGAGAATTTCAGGTACCTGCCCACCTTTGTACTGGTACTGGGGGCCATTGCCAGCATTACCTGCTGAAACCACCAGTTCCCAGGCTAAGCCAGCCCTACCCATCAGCCTTTCCTTGGGGGAACAAATGCTTCAGTCCCAACCAGTTTTGGGGCCCCTCACTGAACTCACTCCAATTTGTCTGTGTGTCTGAAACCATTGTGTTTTCTGCCCACCAAGGATTCCTGTTACCAGCACCAACACTCTGTATCCTGACAAATTAAATTTCAATCAACTGTGATGCCACAATAAAATTTCAACAGCACAAGTCTCTCGTAAAATGGAGAGAGAATTTTTTTCTTTCTGAATAAAAACACAATAATCCTAGGGTTAATGATATATTTTTTTTTCTGGTGATTTTTGAAGCAACCCTGAAGTATTTGCAAATGCTAATGAAATCAATATTTATTTTGATATTTTACATTATATCTTTGCAGCCTAAATGTGCTTTGATCCAGAAGTTGCTCTTTCCCTCTATTACGCATAATTGCATATTACTTTGCATTCATAGAAAATTTGAATAAGAATATTTAGAAAACCAAGATGAAGATTAAAGCATGTAAATAATATTCTCTCCAAGATAAAACACCACACATATCAGTTCAGTTATGTAGAGATAAATACTGTACAGCCAGTGAACTGTGAGATTAATTCAATTAAGTTTGGCAAAATACTGTTAGGTCTTGAAAAAGTGCTATTTCTGTTTATTTTTATTTACGTGATTTTATTAATAGATATACCATTATTGTAAGTAACACCAAACACTGTAAAAGCATCAAACAATTTCCTTGCTGTGTCATGGCTGGGAATTCAGTCTGACCATGTCTATGCTGAATGTTTTTACTTAGCTGTGTATCACCTCTTGGGCTGTACAATCTGAAAAGTCGGAGAAGAAAAAGCTCTCCTAATAGGAACGAGATCTTATGAAATCTACTAGGAAAAATTCATAAATTAAAGGGGCAGAGGCAGGTGAGATATAGCATGTGAGGAGCTAAGAGTCTCTGAAGTCCTGCTCGCTGGTGACAGGAAGGAGAATGCTGGTGATGGCAGGGGACCAAGACAGCCTTCCCTAAACCAGATCTCGAGGGCTGAAAATACTCTGGATTACCTATCCATGTGCTCCCTGCTTTAGTGGTTCAGGGTGGAAAAGCACTTCCCATTCTGTCCCAAGATAAAATCAAAACAAAGGTCTTATAAGGAGGAGGTCAGCAGCAAGCAAAGTGCAGCTTCTTCCACCCCTCTGCGGCAACCCAGCAAGTTGCACTGAAAAAGCAGTGGGAAAACTTGCAGGCTTCCTGGATCCATCACGCATATCTGTGCAAGGCTGAGCTACAGCTGCACTAAGATGGTGATGTATTGTTGATCTGGCAAAATTTTGAGTGGTTTAGAAGGACTTCATAAAAATATAGAAATCAAGCACAGACACTCATTAATTTTCATATTTTTTACACAAACCATAAAAAAAGACTCTAAACCGCAAATTTTATGTTTACAAATACCAGAAAATAGAGAAAATCAATACATAAAAGTCAAATATATTCCCTATTTTTTAAAATTGTAACATTATTTATATATAAACACACTCACATGGGAGGTTATAGTAACTGTTCTCTAAACTGCTTTTTTTTTTATGGTATTATTTTTCAGTTTTTGATTAATGTGCAATATAAAAATTTCTAATAAACAACTTATTACAACATAAATCTAGTCTGGCTCTATTTTTGCAGCTTGAAAATTAACGTTTTGACTGCATTCTCTTTTTAGGATTAGAAAAGAGTGCTTGCAATGACAGCTCTGCTATCTGAGCTATTTTATTTCTGTTGAATTTTTTTTTTTTTTTTGGCTTTTTTTGTACCTGTGCACACCAGAGAGTGATATCAGAAAATATTATGACATTTGCAATAATTCTTTCAAAGAAAACTAATTCTTATGGGACAGATATTAAGTGTATTGCAAATATTGATAACAAAAGCATTCAATATGTGTGCTACTCAAAGTGAAGCTCTCATTGGGCAATGCATGACAAATGTTGTGCACTTGGGTTAGAAGATATGGATGGACTTATGCTATTCATCAGTGCAACATTTTAAAATTACCTGTTCTTTAAGTGTCTGGAAATTGTCTAAGAAAGGAAAAAAGAAATCACGTCTGACAAAATCATAAATGTTTTCTCCATCATTGCTGAGACTCTAATTTTCTTGTTTATTGCTTGAGTTGATAAAACAAATAAAAGGAATCTAGGAGAGATTTCTTTAATATGCAAAATGAATTTCAATGTTCTTTCCCGCTGGTATTTTTATGGAAAACCTGAGTAGATGCTACACATGGAACAGAAAAATCTGCATTTAGATGGAAATATTATGAAATGCATGATATGGTACAAAGTAAGTCTTTTAATGGAGATAGCAAAGTGTTGCATTACATGGTTGAGTGGAAAGACAGCATGCATACAGGCTTTTATGTCCAGCTGCCCTGATTTGCCCAAGAAAGCTTACTATTTGAATTTGAACCTAATACAGGGGAAGAACAAAAGAGTCTTGAAAATGTTAAGCAGGGAAATTAATAGTTCTTTTATCAAGTAGAATATTAAGATCTGTGTGAGTCACCATAGTAAAAAATTGAAATTGCATGTCATTTTTTTCAAAGGTTCCTTAAGTGTTTTACAATCAAGAATTAATTAAGCCTTTCAGTACTTCCTGTTACATAGATAAAGTGCTGCAATGAAGATTGAATTTATACCCATAGCTTTCAACAACTATTTTAACATCATTGTGATAGCCGGTTCAGTTTCTCTAGAGATGTGCTTGTGCAATTTCCTTTTGTGTTTGGTGATGTTAATATAAATAAAACAAAGAATACATAATGCAGTTTGAGCAAAAGGGTGATTTATCACTATGAGACATTGATTTCTATTAAAGATCACAACATAACTGAGGATCCAGCATTTTTAAGATCTCAAATTCCATCACTTGTGATGATGTGGAACCACAGTTGTAACTAATGTCAATGGATGAAGATCTTATTCTAATCAGGAATTTTGGCCACAATTATATCGGTTTCCAGAAAATTTTAAGTGGATAGTCAAAAGTGGAGCACCAATAAATAAAGCAAATAAATTTAAAATATAGGAAAATATTGAAATTTTAGGTGGCAGTTTTTACGTATGTATTTGCATGAGTTACATATATTTTTTTGAAAAATGTCCGGATAAGATTGTTCTACTACAGAAAAATTGTTTTGCAGCCGAGGTTGTGGCCTCCTTTTTGATTATAAAATCGTTTCCACAGCAGAACCCTGCTTCTGACTGTACTGTGTGTAGCATTATGGTGGAGTACACTGTTACCAGCTTGTAGATGCTTTCTTTAAGACATTTCTCTCCTAGGAGGGGAACATTAAAAAAAAAATTGGAGAAAGTTAGTTATGAAATAAAGTTTTATGTTTAATGAACATTTTAAAGTTTTAAAAGCACATTTTTATGCATATTTGACTCAGTGTTTTCTCCACATATTGTAAATGCTTTTTTACTATGAATTCTTCAAACAAAGGAAAAAGCCAAAATTTATCCTTCTCAATCACATGAACAACATTCAAACCTTACTAGAATACCTGAGTTGCAATACAATGAGAACATTAAGTAATAGGACTAGCAATACCAAAAAATCATTTGTAATTCTGCATTTTTTAGTGGAAGGAAGCAGTGAAATCCCCTCATACTTCCAGAGAAATGAAAATACTAGCCTTGTTCTGACAAGCACACTTTTTTTTTTCTATAGTTTTTCTTCTAGACCTGCTGATGCTTAACCCATTAATGTCCTTGAATATTCATGCCAGATTCCTCCCTCATGTTACTGTGCTGCTGACTGTGGTAACATTGGAAAAGGGGATAGATTTCCTTCCATAACTTTTATTGAAATGACAAAGAGTGACCCTAGGGTGTTTCTGTGCATCCCAGTGCTCCTTCTGTAACATTTAAAATAATGGGGACACATTAGGTGGTGTGGCCTCAGGCATGCTGAGGGAGCTGTAACTCTCTGGGGGTTAATGGATAACTGTTTTTAGTTGAGTAATCAAATATAATACTGTGCTGCAGAGCTCCTCGCAAGGCACATACATGCAGACTAATGGCTATTACTCTAATATGCTTTCAACCTTGAAGGCACTTTAAAGACATTGCTTGTCACTTCATTGTTATATTGTTGCATTCTAAGAAATACATGTCAATTTTCTTTGACTTCTTTTGGTGAAACAGAAAACAATTCTATTTTCTTAGTCAAACAAAGAACTGCTCCAATCAAATCTTCAAATGTAACGCGGCTGCTAGAAAAGGAATGCTAGTAAGCAGAAATATAAGCTGAAGAATCACATTAACATTAATATGAAAGCAAATAAAATTAAAAATTACAAAAAATCCTCATATTTTTGTCATATTCACTGTGAAGTAGTCTGTATGTTTCCAATAGGATCCTGTTGAAAATATTTAACCAGGTTCTAGGTAAGGGCTTCCCAGAGATGAAGCTGGGAGGAGGAGAATGTAAGAAAAAACATCAACATTTTTTAGATCTATTTTGAAATCTCCAGTTAGAGAATCAGATACTGTATTTAGACTCCCTTTACTACAAGCCTGCTGGAAAACAGGCTTTTTACCATTTTTAATTTAAATAATTTTGTAGCTCTAATTTATTTTCCTCTTTATTTTCATAATTAAATATCTTTGAGGGGTTTTGTTTGTTGCATTCTTTTTGCAAAACCTTAACTGCTTAAATGCAATATACCACATGAACTATGGAAAAGGGAATGAAAAGGGAGTCATAAAGAGGGCTAAAGCCAGGCAGCTTTTCTCCCAGTAAAAGTGTGACTTTGTGACAGCCAGTAGGACTCTCCCTGTGCTCAGCATTACACATATATACATATTTCTTTTGCTAGATCAAGATTGGAAATATTTTTGTGCAGCTACCATAATTATATACAAATGTATATATCTATTTTCAGGACAGCTGTATTTCAGCATGCTGTAACCAGCAAATAATAAAGAGAAAAGAATAAGCTGACATTTAGCAATTCAGTGCCAGAGATATTTTTTTAGCTCTCATGGAAGAGTGAAATGCAACCCTTAGACACACAGAAATTACTGCACCCCTTCAGTCTGCCTGTTGACTCTAGAAGAGAAACAAGAAAGATGCGAGCAATGGAACAGTTGTATCAGCTTTAATAAATACTGGCATTTTCAACATATCTGTCTGTCTCCCTATTCACAACATTGAAGCTTTTTTCATGTTGTAGAATATATCATTCTGGTCATTAATTTCACATTTTTGCTTCTCTGCTTTCTCCTCAACAGAAGGAATGACCCAACTCCTGCTGGTGTTAAGGGGAATTCAAGGAGATATTTCAGTGGATTTAGAGGAAGGATCCTAAATGAATAGTGGTTTCATTTGTGTCATTTGCCATATATGATTTATGATACTTCGTAATGAACAGTTCTTCAGCTGAGGAACTTTAGATATACAAAGATGATTTATTTTTTTTCCAGGACCAAAAAAAAAAAAAAAAAAAAAAAAAAAGCCCCAAAACAACACAATAACAAACAAAAACAAAACAAACAAGCAAACAAACAAAACCCACAACAAAAACAACAACAACAATAAGCTGAGAAGAAAAAAGTTATGGTTACAGTACCATAATCAGATTCCTGGGGGTACTTTATATTAAGTCTTTCTGGTATCTTTCATCATCTTTGTGATCTAGTATGAAATAGCTCCTTTAAATCTTCAGGTTTATTGGTGATGAAGAAAGCCTTTTGGTATAACAACCCAGTAAGATGCTCCACTAAACTCAATCATTAAACCTGTTTCATTATATTCCCTTTTCCTTCAAATGTGTGGATTCAGTAATAACTGAGACTTGGAAGCTCAGCATTCTTTGATGGATTAATGATTGATAGTTTTTCATGTTAATATTGGCAGTCTAAGACTACAGGAATGCATTACTATTATTCATGTTCACAATCTGTCATAATATCCTATGCAAACTTGCTTCACTTTCTCCTGTTTAATAGGCTGTAAGGTATTGAACAGGACTTACAGAATGATCATTTCCATGACTGATGTATTCCTGCTAAATAGCATACATTTGTCCTGCAGTCGGTGTTGCAGTTTTGAATGCTGTGCAAGGAAACATCCATTCCACAAATCCATCATCTGGATTCTTGGATTGCATGAATATGTCAGAAACCACACCCATAACAGGGGAAATCAAATGTTTACAGAACAAAACGTGACTTTTTAAAAAATGATTTATTTTAAAGTTTTTATTATAAGTAATGAACAAATTATTGATATCCAAAACTATTAAACTAACTTCTTTATGGTGAGAGAATGCATGAAAATATAAAGAAGTCTTTTTAAAAAGACTGTGATCACATTTTAATATCTGGCAAAATATTTAGTTACGTCTGCAAAGAAGAACTGTGAATTCAGAGTATAAATTTCCATACACACTCAGGGTAATTTAGAATTTTTTACTATAGACACAAAAACTACAATTCACTCTCTTTTTATTAGGTTTTTGAATTCACTGCAAAGTTTAAAGGTTAGTGCCTTGATGAATGAATGATATTTCATATAGTCTGATTAATTTGCTCTTCAAGAAAGTTGCAATTGAATTCAACCTCTTTCCTTGTGGAAATAGTTCTGAATATGAAATATTTTTTTTAACCAATTCACTAGAATAGGTGAATACTTCCATTAATTCTTCTTGAAGAGAAAAATTTTAAGATTTTACCCTTTTGTACACTTCTAATATGTAAGATAATGAACTTTACATTCACCTTATGAAGCAACAAGGTTGAATTCAAGGCTGCTCAAAACCCTGAAGACCTGTCTATGTGTATGTATATGAGTGTATGCATGTGCAAGTGTATGTATGAAGGTCCACTAAAATATTAATAATTTTAAAGCATTCATGAGGAAGAAGGTAATTTGGGTTTTTTATATACATATATCACTTGTTTAAATGCAAAACTAACTTATTTGTGTGATTAAAAATTTCAATTATGCTAGCTGATCTTTTACTACTGACTAATGAAAAAAACTTGCTATTAAAAGTAGTTTTGAAAAGAGAGTGTATACAGAAGTGGTCATGGCTTTTTTTTCCCTCCTCATACCTCTATTTTTCAATAATTCTTTGTTTAATATCAAAGAAACAATTTCAATTTATAAGAGTTTATTCATTCAAAATAAAGTAAAACAATACTGAGCACATTCTGCAGTTCCAGAATCAATATTTGCATGTGATCTCTGGGTACTTTTATGTGTTATTCTTCTTCACTTTTACTAGTAATCGAGATGCAGTGGTGACCTATTTATTTCAAAGATATTTTGTGTTTTGTTCCTTGAAATACTATGTGTTATTAGCAACCTGCAATCTGTTAATGAGGCGTAGAAAAGATTTCATAGAAAATGTGCTGAAGCCTATTAACACTAATGCTAATGAAGTTTCATATGGTCAAGATATGAATATTACAAGAGCTACAGAATTAAAATGACTTTTTAAGATAGAGCAGAGAAGTATGTGAGGTTATCATCATATATATCAGAATACTATGTGTAATCATACATCTATAATGTGCCATCAGTGTAGTGCATAACACAGCCTAATATTTTTTCTCCTAAATAACCCGATATTTTTGAAATTCTTAAACTAAAAATTTCTACTGAGAGATTAAAGTCCCTTCCTTTTTTTGATAATGAAACTCTGTGTGTTGATCATTAAAAAATATAAGATGTTTCTAAATTATATTAAAATATGAAATACAGTTCTGTTGTTGGAATAGTGAAGCTGAGCTGTATTAGCTAAGGACTGTAACGAATTGCTTTCTATATTCCCATTTCTCATCTTCTTTCACATAAAATTTCACTTATTAAAACTATGAAAAATGCATACACATTTCAGTCATATTTAATTAGTCTTCCTGCACTACTTGCAGGTAATTTAAATGCATATTCTTCATCTCCAGCCCTGTCAAAAAAAAAGTTCACTGAATTTCTTCACTTTAGATGTATAAATACATTAGAAGAGTTTAAGCTTCATTTCTTCAGCAAGATGGAGCTCAACCCCATATAATTTGGCACATAATTAAGTACTTCACTAAATCACTACCTCAACTGCCAAATAAATGGACCTCCAATGTGAACTTGAAAACTACACATATATCAGTTCCCTGTGCAGGGTTTGTTTTGCAGCACAAATCTAATTTAAACCCAATTTGTATCCAGATGTAATCAAACAGAAATCTAATTTCTCCCACCTCAATTCTATTGGAATCTTTTTCAATCCACTCTGTGGACTCAAAATTAAGATTTGGAGTTGTGCTTGTTTGCTTTTACGTCTGCTGGTCTGTTTATATTTAAAGATATTTCTTTAAGAAGTGTATTGTGTCTGTTTAGAGTCTACCTGAATTTTTCTGTCCGCTTCTGGACTTTATCCAGGAAATAAATGTCAAATACAGGTTAATTTTTTTTTCCTTTCTGATATTTCTGTTGTCATTATAGCCTAAACACAGATGTAAGGCTGTCCCTTCATAAATAAATACCCATCTTTTCCCTCTCACTCCTACTCTCAGTCTGCTTCCTGACCTATGTCTCAAATCTCTGGCTGCCATGATTAGAATGTGCAGTGTCAATTTTATAGAGCTTACTTTAGCATTGACTGAATCCACTAGCATCAGAATATTTTCTAATAATAAAGAAAACCAACCAACCAACCAACCAAAAAAAAAAAATATAAAATAAAAACTGTGGAAGAACATTCACATGAAGGAAGACAGACCAGACTGAAGACCTTCAGTCTGGTCAAAACAGTGGGGAGTACAAGAAAGACTCATCAAATGAGAAAATCTATTGAGGAAGTGAATTAGAACTAGGGAAATAATGAATACTCTTATTTGTCAGGTATTAGGTTGAAATCCCCCCAACAATATGGACATATCTACACTAAATTTACACATCTACATTTAGTTAAACTGTGAAACTCTTCACTACAGGCAACCATAGATGCTTAAATATACCTTCAGAAAGGAGTTGACCTAAATATATTTCCTCTGCAATACAAAGCCACTGGTATGTATGTCACCTGCTTACTTCCTGGGATTTATGCTCTGCATTAAGCATTTGCTGCTGGTCATATCTAAAGATTAGACCTTTGGGTCTTTGGTCAAACGGACAAGTATCTTAACTTGGGAAACTGCTATGCTACTCTTCTGGCCTTACTCTGAAGTATTTTAAATTATAGGAAATACAATTCCAAGTATTACTTGGCAAGAAAATCTTTGTTGAATTAATTACTCACCAGAAAATATTATCTTTGATGTGCTTTGGAATTATTAAGATGTGTTCTGAATTTATACACGTCTCTAATTCTCATGTGAATATCCAGATATTTAAACAAATGTAAT
This sequence comes from Cinclus cinclus, assembly GCF_963662255.1. NCBI lineage: Eukaryota > Metazoa > Chordata > Aves > Passeriformes > Cinclidae > Cinclus > Cinclus cinclus. The sequence goes on along the minus strand of NC_085048.1, from coordinate 47,393,901 downwards.
GAATGCTGAGGTAAGCAGAAAGAAAGGAATGTGTTTTGGTTACTATGTTGACTACGACCCTCTGTTCATACAACATGAAATTTGCTCTCACTGTGGGTCTTGTCTTTTCTGGTTCAGCTAGACTTCTGATACATCTCTGGACCCAGGGTCTTCTATTGAAGATGAATATTTGTGAATAATAATATCAGCAGATTTCAAGTTAAAGGTCACTAATGACAACACTTCATACTCTTGCGTAAATCTTAAGAGACTTGCTTTGAAAGCATGAGATCAATACTTAGATTCATTTAAATGGATCTCAATGAATTAGGATTTTTAAAACAAAGAAAGGGTAAGATAAAGATCAGGGCAATCCAGAAGGAAAATTGGCTCATGCTGGATGGGCTAGATTAACACAAACATCAGAGACACATGCTTCTGGATAGATCATCTCCACAAAGACATGAAGGATTTAATACCCTCCTTTCCCCTCAATCTTTGCTGATTATGGAAAGTTTCCTCTCTTGTAAACTTCATGCACTTCTCTGTTCCATGGAAACAAAGGTTTCTAAGAGATACCCTTCTTGAATTTTGTGAGAGTTTTTGATGTAAGAACGATTCACTTGTATTGTTCCACTACTGCATTTGTATTTCTAAGGTAGGAACGACCACTCCAACAAAAAGTGTTTCTAGATATGAATGGCAACTCTTCTTACTTCTGGTCTTTTGTCAATTCTTCCCTTGGATTACAAAAACACAACTTTATAGAAAATCGCATGTTGAACATTGTTTATTCTTCTCTACATGTATATTTAGAATATATGTTACAATACTGTTTCACAAAAGGGAAATATAAAAACAAAGCATTAACAACTTACTAAGTGGAATTTCCAAAAACTCCAAAAAAGCTGGCTACTCTTCTGAGTGAAAACAAGATATATAAGTTCCCTGGTAAAGTCTAGGAACTTCAGAAACTAGATCAATACCCTGATTGCCTGTAAAACACAGTTTATATCCTGAACTAAATGTGATTTTCTCAGATTCTTCATGTCAACCTTGTAATTTTACTTGATTACTTGCTATATTCATTTGATGATTTGATAATTTCACATATTGATTTATTGAATCAGTCTTAATCATGTCCTTGATTGGATCATTGAAACATTCTATCTTTAATTAGCTTTGTAAAGTCACAAATTATTTCAGTAAAATGCTTGCTTGAATATATAGCTGCTTATTAATATTTTAAAAAATAAATTCTGTAAAAAATTAACACGTATTCTTCCAATCATTCCAATCCTATTGCACCTAGTGTCATCCACTCTGAGGATAAAGTTTATTTTCATTAAGAAATTAAGAAACCCATTTTCTTGTGCTGGCAAATCAATACTTAAGAAAGCCTTGGTTTTATTACCTTTGTGGCTTCATATATATGGATTAGGTTGCAAGTAGGTAAATTCCAGAAAATCTTGCAAATGGCAATGATATCAGCACTTATCTGACTGGGATAATATTAAACTCTTCTAGTATGAGCAAAAGAGACACTTCCCAAGTAACAAAAGAACAACTGCAAGAAACAATACTACCCAAAAAGTAACCCGAGGAAGAGATTAGAAACAACTTCACTTGCTGTGCATGTAGAGGTAACAAGGTCATCAACTTATTGATTATTTATTTCTTCTTTAAAATTACAGAAACATGTATAATACAAGTTGTTTTTTCTAAAGGTACTGTGTGAATGCTGCTGCTGTGCAACTATGTCTTGTCCCACAGGCATCAGGAACAAAACCTTTATGTAGAACCATTCAGATATTTTGTGAAGAATCAGTGGTAAAATGCTAATCAAATGTGAAATATTCACAAAATGTGACAATGGAAATAACATTTCAAAATGAATACACATTCTTTTAAAAAGCATTTGAATAAAAGAAAATGCTTTTTTTCCAATCTATTTTTGTAAAAAGACTTTAAGTTTTAATTTACGTAGTAGAATTTTTTTAGTTAAATTAAAAATAAACCATAGACATAATTTAATTTTAAAACATATTAATCTCTGCTTTTATGCACAACTACTAAACATTTAGAACATTTGCTGATTAAAACTATGAGAAATACACTGTACTAATATATTTTTCTTTTCCGTTCTTTAATTTATATTTAATATAAAATAAAAATAATTTCTTTTAAGAAAAAAGTGCTCATGTTTTGGAAAGTTAAATAGCAAGTGGGGAAACTTGCACTGAAACAGTATTCTCCAAAGGAAATTGAAAGATGATATCCCTGTTCCTCCATGATTTTGCTTAGTGTTCCAACTTCAGATTTTTTTTCCCTGCAGATCTGCACTACAATGTTTTCCCTCACAATTTTGACTTATAAATAAGTTGAAGTCTTATCAAATTGATCTTAGATAAGTTCACAGCAAAACCCATAAGTTTAGTCCCTGGCAGAACAAGAAAATTCATATTGAAAAAGACAGCACACATTTTCATTGCAGAAAAGACCTGTGGAGTGAGTGTTGATGGCAAAATGGAGTGAAATTTCTGCTCAGAATGGGTTTTGCATTATAGATGAGATGAATAAATATTAGTCCGCTAATTCTTTATTTTAGGAAATACATTTGTCTGTATTTCTTAACCTGCAAATATTTTCTAGTGCGTTAAAAAATGGCTTGAATGTTAATTTTCACATTATTGTCATGAGATCCAAGAGCTGATGCCTTCAATGACTCAGCAGTGCTTTTCCCACTTTCTTAACAGTGAGTGATTTTGCAATGGATTTTTCTGTTCTCACCCAAGCTTCTCAGAAATTACTTCTGATATGGATCACTTTGTAATACATTTAATATTAGCCATTTGACCTTTACAGAATCATCAAGTTTTAAGTATTTAATTGGAGTTCTCCTTATATTTAAGAAGTTATTTCTGCTAAAAGCCAAATTTAATACTTCTCTTAAAAAGGGGGAATATTTTCACAAATGTTAGGTTGACAGATATTCCAAAGTTTCAGAATATCTCTCTCAAGTTTCTCTGCCTATTTATTTCTAGGTGACATCTTTCAGTGAAAGGATAACACATTTGATTTTAATTCTGAATTTTAAATTCCTGTTACTTTTACATATCCTTCATTATTCCTATGGAAAAATCCATTCCAGTGTTCATAATCTATTACATTTGAAACATTTAAGGATACAGCAACTATTTTCCATAACTTTTGAAAGCATCTTTAAAATATCTTTCAGTGTTCTCAAGTGGCACATGACAATCCTGTCATAAACTTGGAGATACAAAAATCTTATTACAATTGATGGAATCAGTGAAAATAGAACATTTCAATGACAATACAAACATCCACATTGAACAGATCCAGATGGAATTCTAGAAGAAATATTTTAATTTAAAAATATTAAATTTTATTGGTAATTATAAAAGCAACAACATAATTCCTTTTGAAAGCTTTTGGTAGTGAAAGGTTGTCAAAGATTTCTGACTGTACCCATGCATCAAACTGCAATTTTCCAAAATTAAGACTTGAAAGTTATCACTCATAATCCCTTGTGCACTCAAAAATATTTTAGATCTTTTAAAATCAAGAAGTTCATAGCACCAAGATTTGCATAGCATTTCATGAGATTTTTTGTGCCAGACCCACATACATCCAGCCAGCCAGCAGTAGCAGCTTGCATTCTAAATAAACTGTGAGGGCAAATATTTTTCTTTTCACTTATCCTTTACAAACAGTATTGACAATTTAGGGAATTAAGTCAACATTTATGGTATTTGAAGATATAATTGCACTATTTAACATTCAACAGAAAGCAGCTGCCATTACTCCTGAGGGAAAACCAATCATAGGCATGATTGTAAAGAGGCAGTGAGAATTGAGTTAATTGAAAACCAGGAGGACTTGTAGGCAAGAGCAGGGGGAAAAAAGCAATAAATTAGTTTTCCTGAGACTTCGCCAAGAGTGAATCTAAAGAAATCAGTATACACTTTAAGTTAAATATTTCCCATATGAAATTTACTGGAGAAAATAATGTCCCTTTAAACTTTTAAAAGAAATGTCAACAAACGTTATTTAGACCTGAGAGCTTCACAAAAAAAACCCAAAAAAATAAACATCAACAACAACAACAACAAAAATCAACCAACCAAAAAAAAACCACAAAAAACCCCACAAAAACAACAAAAAACCCTACCTTCAAAAACTGGAAAGACATGGGGCCACATAACATACTAAAAGTTCCTCCTACAACCTCCCTCAGCAGAATAAAGTATTCCCTAAACAAATTTACAAAGAATTTGAAGACTATTCCAAACTTTCTTACTTGTTGTGGTTGTTAAAAAATCCAATCCAATCTAATCCAATCCAAACCTTCTTCAAATGCATTCTTTAATTGATATTAAAAGTTGAAATACTCTAACCTTTTACCTTGCATATTTTTAAATATATCTATTAAACATATTTATTAGAAGAAATATAATTTCAGTGTTCCCAAATCAGGGTGTTTTCCTTTAAAAATGTCATAAATCCAATCCTTATAACTTTGAAATCTGGTCAACATTCATTTATTATTTCTACTCATCTTTTGTATCCATCAAAATAAAAAAATGAACGTCTACCATTCAGCTGAATGTTGGATCTCATTTTCCATTACCGTGTTGAAGCATTGTAATGTTTTCCAAAAGTTTAAGATCTGTCCTTTAATAAAAAATACTGCTTGATTTTTTTTCCTTATAAAAGGAAACTGTCTCCCAGCCTCTGGAGTGCCAAAAATTAAGTGATATAGGTGAAAAAAAGAACAGGATAGTAAGGAAGGTACAAAACAAATTTTCTTGTTTATGACTTCTCTTACCATCCTAGGGCATAATGATCAAAGCTTTGGTTATTGCACTGGTCAAAATGTGCTGTATATATATCTATGTAGGTATCAGCATGTGGAGTGTTCTTCAATGGCTCTGACCTGTTCAATCTCCATTGTATGTTCAAGGCTGGGAGAAAATTAAAAGAGATTACATATGTACTTTCAGTATAGAGATCAAGCCTTGAAAGACTGTCTTTAATTGGGATCTTCACAAGGTCTCCTTGGAATCAAATCCTCTTCACAAAGTGGTATCTTACCTTCTTAATTTGTCCCCACATGAACAAGAATGCTTAATAATTATTCTAATATAAATGCTTTAACTCAGATATTATATTGCATTTGGATACAACATATATGTACTAGAAGTGAAAAAAAAAAAAACCAAAAAACTAGCTTCACTGCACATTAGCACCTACTTGTTTCTCAGTTCCTGTGGTGGGTAGGCAGAATAATGCACTCCTGAGGTCTCACTGATAGTATAGAAAAAAATAAAGGAAATGCAGGACTGAAGATTCATAGGAAATAGCTGCAAGTAAAATCCTTTAAATTCTATTAGTTAGACTCTAGATGTGATCTGAACAATCAGTGATCTCTAGAAATCTTGTCTTTTGTCAAACATACCTGTCTGACCTCTGCTTGAAATCCTTTGCTCAGTGATAAGAGAGGAAAAAAAAAGACAAGAGCCTAATGCCTTTGGTTAAAGACCCCCAAATGTTGTTACCTTATTTATTTATTTTTTTTTATTCTAAGCAAGGGACCAATTAGATGATATAAAAGTTTCAAAACAATGTTAAAACCTTATAACTATTCTTATTGCTCCTGAAAAGCATACCTGTTGCAAATTTTCCTTGCTTTTAACAAGTTTTCATTAAGCATGTTTTCAGAGCAGGCAGTGGGTGTAAGACATGCTGAAATCCTAGCTTAACATTTAAAAACATGTTCTTTTTCAATTAAAGAGAAATGTAACTCTTGAACAGTACTACGAAAACCAATAAAGAGTATGGTGGGGAGAAAGTATGTTCTTCCAGCTAAATAAATTTTTAATTCTGTTTTGCCAGAGATAATCATAGAATCATGGAACAGTTTGTACTGGAAGAGACTTTAAAGATCATCTTGTTCCAAGTCCCCTGCGAAAGCAAAGGGCACCTTCCACTAGATCAGGTTGCTCAAAGCCCCTTCCAAAGTGGCCTTGAAAACTGTCAGGGATGGGACATCCACTGTGTCTCTGAGTAACCTGTTCCAGTGGCTCATCACACTCCCAGTAAAGACTTCATAACATCTGATCTAAATCTATCTTCTTGTATTTTAGAGTAATTCTCCTTTTCCTTGTCACTACAATTTGGTGAAAAGTCCCTCTCCAGCTCTCCAGTAGGCCTCTCTTAGGTACTTTAAGGATGCTGAAAGGTCTGCTTGGATTCTGCTCTACTCCAGAGTGAACAAAACCTAGTTTCTCAGACTTTCTCCATAGGAGAGGTGCTCTAGCCCTCTGATCATCTTCATGGCCCACCTCCAGACTTGCTTCAATATGTTAAGGTCCTTATGTTGGAGGCCCTAGGGCTGGACACAGTACCCCAGATGGGGTTTCACCAGAGCTGAGTAGAAGGAAGGGCAGAATCCTCTCCCTCACCCTGCTGGCCACACTGCTTTGGGTGCAGCCCAGGACACAGTTGGCTTTCTGGTCTCTGAGGGCACATTGCTGGGTTATGCCCAGCCTCTCAACCACCAACACCCCCAAGTCCTTTTCCTCAGAGTTACTTTCAATCCGTTCACTGCCCAGCCTTTATTTGAGCTTGGGATTGCCCTGACCCAGGTGCAGGACCTTGCACCTGGCCCTGTTTAACTTCAGGAGGTTCACACAGTCCTACCTCTCAAGCATGCCAAGGTCCCTCTGGATGACATCCCTTTCCTCCAGCATGTTGACTGCCCCACTCAGCCTGGTGCCATCAGTGAACTTGGTGTGGGTTGACTCAATCCCACTGTCTGTGTCATTGACAAAGATATTAAAGAACACTGGTCCCAGTCCTAAGCCCTGAGGATTGCCACTTGTCACTTCTCAACACTTGGACATCGAGCTATTCACTGCAACTCTTTGAGTGCAACCATCCAACCAAATCCTTATTCATTGAATGGTCTGTCCCTAAAATGCATGTCTCTCAAGTTTAGAGGCAAGGGAGGATGAGTCACTGCATCCTGTATAGTGCATTATTAAGGGCTTTGTGTGCTATAAAGACTGAACGGCTGAGAAATTCTGCCTAATTCAGAATAAATGAATGTTCTAAGAGTATGATCATATATTCTTACTGCTTCAGAATACTGGCTTTTCTATTATTATATTTAGTGTGCTCTATTAATTTTACTTTCTGCTACTTATTCTGTAAAGTAAACTTTAGTAATGATTCATTTGCTTTCTGGGTGATTTAAACCATAGAACTTTGTTTATAGGAATGGCAGGGATTAGTTAAAATATAGCTGCTTTTCCATAACAAATTTCAGTTTGGTGTTGCTGAATCTGATTTATTTTGATCATGTGGCAATTCTGTCTTTGGAAAAACCATAATTCATCTTAGATACTCATTTCAAGACTATTTTCAAATAATCAAAGAGCTGGAAGATGAAAATGCAGAACTATATCACCATGAACTGCCAAATTCTCCTAAATCTAGTGTGTATATTTATTGCTCTTCAGCTAATAGATATAAAATACTTAACTTACAAAAGCTTCCCAAACCAGGAGTTGTAGGAATTTGGAGGAAATGAGTAAATATTTTCTACCTCTTTGTTTCCATTTTGTAATGTAAAATTATTTTTTTCTTTTCTTTCCATAGTTTTATCTCAGGTTGAGAACTTTTCAGTTAATTATTTTCATTGTGGTTTGCTAAACCATAGAAAAATAGCACAGGAAATTCCAGGATATTAAGAAAGATCCTCCTGTACTGAGTGTACAAGTAATTACATTTAGCTAGGGCAGCATTACTGCACTTTTAATCTAACATCCTGAATAAGCAGAAACAGGACAGGACTGTTTACATCCTTTTCCTTCCCAAAATGTATGTATTGAAATAATATTGCTAGCAGAAAAGAGGAACTGAGGTCAACACCCCTGTTCTATTCAAATAGCTGTCTTTTAGTTTGGAGTTTTTCTTTCCTTTCCATATCAAACTTGAGATGTACTCCAAGCAGTGTAGCCACTTCCTAGCCCTCTAGAACCCAAGTTGCAGTTCTGGATGCCTCTTCTAGTTAATCCTTCAGGCTCTTTATTCTGCTCAGGATTGTAATGATCTCTGTTCAAAGCACGAGAAAAGTGCTTTGATGAAGCTTGTTGAAAATTATCCCTTTTATTTGAAAATCACACCGCAGTCCAGACTACTAAATATTTACTTTTGGCAATCCAAGTGCCCCCCTCATGTGAGAGTCTAACTGGGAGTTGGACCCTGCAGCCAAATAGAAGTCTAATCAATCAGGTTCATTAACTCTACATCCCTAATCGCTTCAATACCTATCAGAAAACTATTTCTGTTAAATGAGCATTTTTGTAGTTTCCATATACTATAATGTGATTCTAAACAAATGCACATCTAATACAGATATCTTACTCTCTTACTGAATCTCAAGTCTTATACACAACTCAGTTCACCAGATGTGGATATCTAATGCCAGGATCTGAGATATCTACATGAGACTGACCAATTTAACTCTGTCTTTAGTAGACTTGTATTATTCTGCTTTGGTATCTGAAGGGAAAATGCTGTACCCTGAAAAATCTTAGAGTCTTTTTGTTCCCTATTCCAACCATACTTTTGCAGTAATTTATAATGACATTTTATCAGTGCTCTTTCCCTCTTATTTATTGAAAAGTATTGTAGCAGAAACTTTCCTGATGTGAAACTAACAAGTTAACACAACAAAGAATCTAGCCTTTGCTGTAGTCCCAGTGAAATCCCTCTTGTTACCCTCTAAGGTTATATAAATATTTGGATTCAGAATAATTAACAAACATAACTGTACTGTGATCTTCTCCTATGGGAAACTAAATTCAGAAGTTATTCACAGAGTGAATTATACTTTTATCCTCACTAGACACAAAATAATAATAATAAAAAGAATATTTATGTTCCTTCTGGTCTTTGTTCCTATCCCAAACGTGTTAATTTGAAGTCATAGGAAGTGTGCAACTGATACTTTTAATGCCTAAGTCTAGAATTTAGTCAAATTCAAATTTTTCCTACATCCACTGAGGCACATTTCATACATCTGTTCAAGCAGGGATTCATGGTCTAAACATCTCATCTTAAGAACTTGATTCATTCAATGAAGTAATGAACAGTAGCTAAGAACTTTACTTAGAAAGGTCAGAGCACTGGAGAATCATGTCAAAGTTGACATTCAGTATTCAACTACATCCTCTGAGGATACTTGTTGGAAAATACTGTACACAAAATGCTAGTGGGCTATTAAAGAATGGAGGTCTGAAGGAAGAGCATTCTTTCCAGTACCACTTTTTAAAGTCTTTCTATTTTAAGTAAGATGCTCAGCTGGTAACTATGGAAATGAGGGAGATACAGTCTAATTACTGGCCTTTACTTTGTTTCTAGACCAATGAACAAATAATGCTTCACGTGCATGAATAGCTTAAACAAAGCAGGCTAAGAGTGACTCAGAATAATTTATTGGACATTTTCCTAAGAAGGGAGACACAGAACTTCTATCAGAGAGAGATTTTGAGTACTTGCTTCTCACGTTCCATGCATGTGCTTGTTGTATTCTCAAGACAAGATTTGTAAGTGGATGCAATAAGCACCAAATGTTAGAGAAGATATAAGAAGCAACTTGAGGTTTGGTGGTGAAGTCTTAGAAGCCAAGGTTAGAATGATATCTCTGAGGGTGATGTTTCCCTTGTACAAGCACTGCAAACCAAGATCTGTTTTAACCTGGCCTCTTTCTTTCCTATGCCATATACTCCTACTTTTAAAGCATATTTGGAAGGTCTACACCACCCTGGGCTACATTAAGGAAAGCATTGTCAGCATGTCAGGAGAGGTGATCCTCTCTACTCAGCACTGATGATGAACACTCTGACTGCTGTGCCCAGTCCTGGACTTACAATGCAAGAGTGTCATGGACAAGGTGGAGTGAGCACTGCAAAGACCCATGAAGATGATTAAGGCATTGGATCACCCTGCACAAGAAGGGGCTGTGAGGACTAGGACCATTGAGCTTGGACATGAAATACACACACATCTGACAGATGTTTATTAATACCACATTGGAGAAAGTAAAAAGGATTGAGTCAGGCTATTTTTGGTGGTATCCAAAGAAAGGAACAGAAATAATAGGCACAAAAGGAAACAAAAATTTCCCTTTAAATAAATATATTATTGTTTTTTCATTAGTAAGGACACTGGAGTCAAACATTGGAGAAGGTTTCCACTTTGAGAGATGTCCAGATCTGCACCAGACATGGCTCTGAGAAGCCTGATGTCCCAGATGCGCAGATTAATTTGTTGATGCAAAGAGCATTCCATTCAAAAGTAGATTTAATTATTATTTAAATGCACTCCTTATTTCTCATCTGTACTCAAGAATTCACTCTTCTTTGGGAGAAATAGACCTTATTACAGAGTCTGTTTCCAAGATGATTTTTGCAGATGACTTTACAAGAAAAATGTCTCAATATGAAAGGGTCAGAAAGGACTTTTAAGAGCTTTAAGAACATATGTGAAGAGAATGATCACAATTAGTTTGGGTTTTTTTTAAATATCAGCAGGCATTTCTGTAGTCTTCAGCAGTACAGCATGTGCTTCAAAAGCACTGATTAATCTATTTTCATGAGAACCATACAAATGAACCAAATGTTAGACTTTCAATTCACAAATGGGCACTGGAGTCCAAGAAGACCTCACTGAAGTCAGGAGGCTCCAAGTTTTGGTTGGTCATTTTGAAATGTGCTGATGAAATTCGGAGTAGCAGAATATTCAGTATCCCACTGCAAGTCTTTGGCAGCTGTGAGTGGTCCACAGCTGAGGATGCTGGCAAATGGCAAATCAAGCACTTTCATCTGCAGGAGGATGCCACATCCAGAGTGACTATTTGTTTTGTATTTTGGCCAGTGTGATTTTGTCTCAGCTTCCTGGGAAAGAGCTACAATAAATCAGATGACAGACAAGTGCTACAACTGCTACCTTTGATTTTGTCATTTTTGCAGCTCAGGTTGTGTTTGCAGCCTACAGAGAATATACGCAAGAGATCAATGCTGGATTTGAACATGTCTTTTCTCCTTTGTTATAGCAGACAGCTTTCTCTGCATTTTTGTCCCTTCAAATGAAGTACCAGATTTTATTATGGAACAGCAGTGGCCCTAGTTCAGAAGAGATTAGCATTTGCCTAGGTTTAAATTGAATGATCTAATTGAAATCAAGGGGAATATTCATTTGTTTTATGTATTTAATCAGCAAGCTGAAGTGAAGCCTAAATTAATGAATGTGACCTGTGATTCACCAGGCATTTGGATGCTGAATATTTAATGCCAAACACAGATTTGCAGGGCATGCCATAAAGGTTTCTGCTTTCATGCTAGCCCCATCTCCCCTGCCGTGGTGCTGGCATCGCACAGTCTACTCAGCACATTCCTGCATTTTCTGGCTCTGCAGAGAATCTCTGGAGCTGTGCTTGGAGTCAAAATGGTGCCAACACCGTGACAGGAGAGAAGAGGGGGACAGGGAAGCCTGAAAGCCAGAAGGGCTGTGGGTTTCTGCCAGCTGCACGTTAACTCCCCCTGTAGCAATACCCAATTGTGACGAGCTAAGGGGCATAGCCTGGGCTCCTGTGGAGGATGAGACAGCAGGTCACTGGACCTGCAGTAGGGGTCTAGTCAACATTTATGTCATGGCTGCATTCCTCCTTCAAATTACAAAATTCACTTCTAAAGAATTGAATTTATTAACAAAGAAGTAATTTTCACACTAGAGTACAGAGTGATTAGGAACTTGTGTACAGTTTCCTTCAGCGCAGCACAAATCAGCTGGACCCATGGTACTCATAAGCATCAAATAGCCACCATAAAAAACTTAAAACACTCTCGTGACATCCAGGACTTCATGCTCTATAATCTTTCAGATTTGACCTGCAGCTCTATTGTTTGTCACTCTTCCAAGAGGTCCCATAGAACTCAGTGAATATAGTAATCTAAAGAGGAAGATGGGAATTTAGTGAAAGCTAGACATGTCCTACTTCTGAAATACTTTTTCTTACATACCTTGAAAAAATCTGGCCCTGCCATGTCTCTCAATCCAATAGCAGGAGGCTATGAAAGCCAGGATACTTAAACGAATTTTGCTGTTAGGAGAAGTCTAATTTTAAGGTTTATGAAACTAAGCCTTTCCAAGCAGATTTTGATAACTTGACTGAGTATGAAAAGCAACACAGCCCCTAAATTCCTATCAGCAGAACAGGTATGTTCTTTATCTTGAAATACTCTTTTGGTATTGAACATGAAATGTATTTGAAACCAGTTTTAAAGTTCAGATGCCAGAGATGCTTTAAAAAACTGATAATTTTTTTTAAGATTTTATGAAAGATTGATTTTTCCAAACTTCTAGGTCCTTTATCATTACAGTGATTTCTAGTATAATATATTGTTCTGTGACTTTTGCACAGCGCAGTCTTATACTCTGATATCTCTGTATTTTTCATTTCTTAGTGTTTTGGGGGTTTTTTTGTTGCTTTTTATTTATCAGTGAAGGAAATTGGGGAATAAAATCAAATCCTTAGTCCAATCTTTGCTGAAACATTTCTATTACTTGCCCTCTATTTTCTCCTCAGCTGTGCTACTGAGGTATATATTATTTTTGTTCAATTCTTGTTGACTTATCACTATATTAAATGCATTTCTTCCTTTTTCAGTCATCATCTGTCCACTACATAGAAAGAGTTAATGCAACCTTTCCCACAGGTACATATTTAATAAATAACCTGGTTTTGCCTTGGCTTATTGAAGCTGGTGGTGTCTGTAAAATCATTTCCTTTGTTCAGACTCAATGAGCACTAGCAGCACTCCCCAACTTCAACTACTGGTCACATACAGAAGTCACCTAACTCCTGGGACCTCTTTTCTACTGCAGAGCATGGGGAGATTGAAGACACTGTAAATGATTATGCTGTGTTCTTTAAGAGTTCACAGTGGAATAGAACCATCTCCTTTTATGGCTGTAATGCATCCTGCAGAAAATCCTTTATGAGCTATAGCAACTAATTACAATATCTTTCCTCTGTGAGAAACTGGGGGAGAGTGAACAATGAAACAATTGCTTAAAAGGAGACTGCAAAAAAAAAAAAAAACCAAAAAAAAAAAACCAAAAACAAAAACAAACCAAAGCATTGCTGCAAAAAAGTCTGTTTTCCAGATGTACGTAAAGTGATGAGTTAAAAAGCAAATTACCATGTAACTTTTCTCTATTTCCTTAACAGCTTCATGGATGACAGTAGCTTGTCTTGGCTGGAAATTCATATAGACTAGAAGTATTCAGGACTGACTGGTGTTTTTTTCGATGTGAATCTTTAGTCTGGAAGCATATTGTTCTGTTAATTTTCAAATATCTCTTAATACATTATTTTTTTTTTCTCAAGTTTAGTGAAGGAGAAGGAGAAAAGCTGAAGAAAAAACAGTTTCCTGCATGGGAAAGCAAAACAAAATTTGGAAAACCTAAGTTGCTATTTATTATTCTATGTTGCCATTATTACTCTGTGATTTTATTACACCAAGACTGCCTGAGTTCAGGAAGCGTTTGGACAGCACCTTCAGGCACATGATGTACAGGGCCAGGAATTGAACTCAGTCATCCTGATGCATACCTTTAAACTCAGCATATTCTATGATTCTATGATTTACTATTTACTCTCCCGTTAAACAAAACAAGACATTTAGCTGGAAGTGATTCTACAGTTAGAAGGTAACACTATCAGTTCAAAACTTTAGCCAACTTAAATTCTGGATTTTACAAATTGCTACACAGTTTTTAAAAATGGACAATAAAATTAATCTGTGGAGTAGTTGGACTGCTCTGGAAGAAAATGTAGAGTTGAATGATTGGATATACTCCTAATAGAAGCTCTTTTTATTCTTTCTCTCTAGGAGACTCTTTGGAATGGCAGAGTGTGGGAGTTGGGTTGGTGATGTTTGTGAACCAAAGAAACGAACTTCAGATACCCAGGTGCTGTGCTTCAAAGAAACCCATGAGGTAACCAAAGATGCCTGTAAGACAGTCAGATAGCAAGTCGATGTGGGAAGTAGGAATCATGAGCCCTTTGCCATGCCACTCAACCATTCCCTGGACTGGTAAACATGGGCATAATACCATGGCCTAGCTTGTAGCCACTGTCCCCTACTGGGGACAGACATAGTCCGGACTGCAGAGCCACATCCCTGATGCACAGTTACAGGCTGGAGAACAGAGGAAGGATACAGCTACACAGATTTAAGCAAGAGAGTTGGGACATTGAAAATGTGTCTTTGTTCATATTCAGACAGATGTTACTCATCACAGTTGCTCTGGGGCATTTTGATTCATTTACAGCTCTTCAAGTGACCTGTGACTGCTCAAACCCAAAAGCAGGTAATGTGCCACATTACCAAATGATCTTGTATGTTTGGCCAACTGGGTCAGAAGAGGCAGATGTGTTTCAACAAAATGCTTTAGAAAACACAACAGATAAGCTAAGCAAAGAAGACAGTGGTGACAGAATTTGCCTTTCCTAACCAGGATGAAGTCCAACTGTTGTTTCTGGCAGCAAAAACCCAGACTCAATCAAACCCAGGTGCAGAATCAGCCAGCTTGGAGGAGAAGTGTGTTTACATCTGCCCTTTTCTCACTCTAGGGCTCTGCTCAGAGGGAGGAACATGCTGTTGGGAGATAAATTTCCCTCCTTCTAATTATAGGCCTTGCCATCTTCTGCCCACTTCAACTGTAAATCGCCTAATCATAAACAATTCCTCTTCAAAGCTCAACACAGATTGGATGTAATTCCCTGACAACACCAATCTGTTCATAGTATTGCATGCAAAGGACAGAATAACATTAAAGATCTTTCAGCCTGCTGAAGGAGAGAAGATTGAGGAAAGAAAACAAAATCTGAGATTAAACCACAAAAGGCATTACTCTTGTCACATTTTAGCAAGGAGTAGTAAATCTCTACAAGTGGTCAAAGGAGAAGAGAGAAAAAAACTTCCTCTTCTATTGGTAAAAAAACCCCACCTTGTCACACACAATTTCCCTTCTAGTAGTTAGTAAAGCAAGTAAAAGGCAAGAGAAGGCTGCTGCTAATTTTTTATTCACATCAGAAAGCTTCAATTCAGAATGACAAAATAATTCTGACTACTAAACTGTACAAGATTGCATTACTGCTGCATTTGCCTGTTTTTTTCCCTCCTCCCCATTTGTTCTCTCATGTAGTAACTGACCATAAATAAGAGTTTAGACCTTGCTAGAGAGTTGTCTATTCAAGTAATGTACTGCCTATGAGCTATCCCTCAGAACTGGAATTGCATGCTGGTGAGACAGATAACCAAAGCTGACATGAGACAGTACATTTTCCAAAACCTGAGAATAATGGCATGCTAGCAGCACATGTTTATGCAGTAGCACCTCAATCCTATCATTGCTTTTTTTGGGAAATATCAGAATACCAGTATCAAGTGTAACAATAATAATAAAGCAGCATTATTGGCAGTATTTTTGAAGTGATAGTTGACATCAGGACCAACATCTAATTTTACACTGATGTATCTCAACTGAATGAAATGGCATTTTTCCTGATTTATGTCAGTTTAAGGGGGGAACAAAATTAGACCTTAAATTTCATACCTGTCTGGAACTCCTGGCAAGGAGGCTGGAAATTAGCATAATATTTTAACACTGCCAAATTGCTGAGTATAAAAGTAATAATACTCCAAAATGACGAAATCATATCTCATAACTCAACTTTGAGTAGTTTTCTCTTTCTTGATAACAAATAAGCATTAAGAGCTATTTATTTATATATTTAGTGGACTGATCTTTCAAGAAGGATAGACTGATCTGTCAAGAAGGATTTGGGAAAAACAGTCTCTATTTTTAGATTGAAGAGAATATAATAACTTTATGTCTGATTATCACATAAAATGAGCTAAACCTATTTGGTGCAAAATAATTGCCACTTTTCTATATATATGAGGAATTAACAATGAAGATAGAGAAAACAGCAGAATCAAAAATTTATGAAGTACAAGAAATAGAAGAGAAAAAGGATACCTCAGTAAATCAACTCACAGTTACTCCATGCAGATGGTTCTGTAGTTGATATATACTTGGTGGAAATCACTGGCCTTGTTAATTTGAACTGGAAGATAAATTAAGCCCTCTATACAAAGAATCCAAAATATTTATATCTCAGAATATAAACACTGTAGTAGCATGCTTATACGCCCCCAATTATTAATTGTTAATTATCACCATAGCAGATGTGTGCATGTATGTGTACATGTACATTTTAAGAGGATGATCTTAAATCAAAAAGAAATCTTTCTTAATATTGACATTATTAATCTATACTGAAAATGTTACCTCATGAAAAAGTGATTTAACAAAGGGAGTCTGAACAAACCTTGTTTAATTAAAAGAAAAAAGAAGTTACAATGTTATATTCCCTCCCCTGGCAGTGGGAGAGTTTGCTTCCAATATTACAAAAAGTTTGTATGAATTTTTTTGACATTGTTATAAGAGTAGCTACTCTTAGAGTTTTTCCCATAAACTCGCAGAGAAAAATACACTTAGTTTTGCATCACCATCTGGTTTGAGTCTGATTATTTGGCTGATCTGCTGAAGTGTTTTCCGAGTGATCATTGTTTTAGCTTGTACTGTCGGATGCCATCCAAAGGTCCAGCACAGGCAGATGGGGTTTTAATATAAAACAAGAGATGCTGCAGTAAAACATGTCTTCTATCCCTGCCCCCAACACCCTCCCTTCTTACATTAGGTGATCCAGAAATCAAAACTGGATGTTCTGCATTTGAATTAATTGTTTATACACTCTACAAATATTATAAGGGAACCAAAATAGATGGTGATGATGTAAACCATGTGAGATTCATTAATTAACACTATCTAAGGAAAAACAAAGAGAACTGTGATTTTTTTTCTCCAATGCTATACAGTTTCAAAGGAATACATATGTCACACAACTATTTATGAAAGTCAAAGAAAGAAATTAAGGGGTTGAAACCTGTTATGGTTTGAAGAGAGTTATGACAAATTCCCTGGCAGAGGGATGATAAACCACAACCAGGTGCTAGAACTTGTATGTCTAAAGAAAAGAGATCCCTGTACTTTATAATGCACATTCATAGCTAGAAATTGGACTTTTATTTAAATTATTGGTAAGACCTTTATTTTTCAGAACTTTTATTTGAGCACGTAATTTCAGTGTAAGAATCAAATAGGTGCTTAAAAGGAATTAGGGGGATGTAATTAAACAGATAAACATCTGCAAATACGGGACATGGATGGGGAAGCACACAAGATTCACCTTACCTTCATTTCAGATTTAACTTAGTTGAAATGTCAAGGGTAGAAGTTTAGGCTCAACTAAGAAAGAAAACAGTCTTAGTAATTGAGATACAAGATATTATTGTTAGATAGCTTTGACTTCTACACCTAAGGCAGATGCCCAGCGTCTCCCTTTACAGTCAAATGAGAGGAAGGATGTGTTTTACAATGAACTCATCTATCCTATTTGAAATCTAATTTGACATGAATGGAAGTTACCAATTTTTTGCCACAAATAGGGAGGAGAATTCAGACAACTAGATCAGGTTTGCTGTGTGATTCTATGATTCAATCTATAACATAGATTCCAGCTTCTGGTCAAAGGAAGTCTGTCCCATCTCTCTGAATTGCAGAGTGGGATTGTGATTTTGGAAATGGGATGAAAGGTCCTCCTAAAGTTCTTATCTCTCTCCATCGACTACAAAGAAAATTTGAATACCTAAATTACATTACCTTTCCATCTTAACACATAGAAGTAGCAAAAGACAGGGATAGAGAGACTAACTGACAATACCATATATAGGAAAATATTTGTTTGCAGACTATTGCAATAGTCTGCAATATTGTTGGAAATAAAAAGATATTGATGGGACAAGGCATCTACTCCAAGCATAATGATTTTTCAGTTAGACTGTATAGCATATAGCTCTAGAGAGGGTTCTTTAAGTCTCCCTACAAGTACTTAATAAAATAAAAGGGTTTATCTTTTATGAGTGCAATAGTTTTTCTCTTGCATCTTTAGATGCATTTCAGAGACTGCATTTTCCCAAAATACATGCTTGTATTTGGATCTTGTAGTAGAATTTGTTCTTAGAACTGTGACAAGTCATTAAATGCAACAATGAGAATAACAAAAGAGTAGTAGTGGTTACTTAAGTATAGTTATACTACTAGAGGAAGTCTGCCAGCAAAACCAGTCTAGAAATGCCTTGGACATGTCTATACTATGTTGGACTCCAGAGATCCTGGTACTCTCACACATCATAGAGGCATGCAGAGAGGCTAATTTGCCTCTGGATTTGAGATGACTGCATTTGGTGAGTTAAAACTGAGCTCCATGTGGCTTATCACTCCAGGATGATCCTTGGCCTGGTGTGCCAAGAATAAATTGTCATTGGCTTGGTGATATCTGCATTTTGCAGGTGTACAAATTTTCTTATCTCCTTTTATTGCTACAATAAATAGATATTGCCCCCCAACCATTGTGATTCCTCCATCTGGCATGCATCTCAAAGCTTGATGGTTAGTTTTTATCCAATTTCAAGATACATGTTCTCATTTGAGAACCTGAGCATATTCCAAATGCACTCAGGCATGGCTCCAAATAACAGCAGAGATAATCTTCATCTAGGATAATGCAGGGTCCTAGGCAAATGAACTCTGTTCACAACACAGAACTGCAAGTGGTGTACCTGCAGAAATTAACTTTTGGTTACTTTTTGGGCATAAATGCTTAAAAAAACCTTACAAATTAATCCAAGGAATTCCAACAGTCTAACGGGGGGAGGGGGGGCGGGGGGGCAGGGGGAAGCCTCAAGCTGAAAATAGCAGGGTAGAACAGAGTAGAAGAAGCAATGAAGCCATGAAATATTGACTCTGTAGCACAGGAGAGCAAACATAAAAAACAAAGAAACTGTAAGGAAGGGTAGATGTTGAAAAAGCAGATATTGGACCTGATTTTCAGACTGCAAGCCAGGACTTACCATTTTTTTTCTAGAAATTACATTGCACAAACTAATGAAAAGCTAAGAGGGAAGCACATAGTTTACAAGAACAATGTTATTTTGCTTCGTAGAAAGATGAGTTGCAGTTGCCCTCACTACTGTGCATCTTGCAGAGTGCATTCTTTACTCAGATACACATTCCTGAAACTGAACGTCAGTGTGTTAATGCCTCAGTGGTAATGCACTGATGAAAAGTACTTCTTCAAACTTAGTGTTTTCTCTTTGTGAGGGCAATCCTGTACAAAGATGCTAATATTTATAAATCATGAAAAATTATCAGTAGTTTTGGTTCTGTTGCTCCCCAGTTGAAACAGAAAGTGATGCAGACAAGAGATAATGAGTCTTTGTTTTCAGCAAGAGTTGAAATAAAGCATTTTCCGAGGTTTGCATTCACATAACATGTGGTATTCATGCAGGTTAATAAGTCCCTCTCGTGTTAATTGAACTCTACCTTTGAAGATGATCTGAAAGCATAGGTAATTTTAATTCAATTTCAAGGGTTGTACCAGGGTAGTATCCCAATAAAATGGATTTTCATATTTATACATAAGCTTTGTCTTGCATTTTATCTTTTTAAAGAGTCTATTCCTGCAGTTTATATTTTATGTGGTTACATAATACATTACAGCCTGTGAGAGGTGGTGAGTACACTTCAGCTGAAGGACATGCCAATGATTAATGGAGTCTAAAGTCCATACACCCTAAATTAGGTTTTAGAACTGCAGTGTAATTTTTATCATGTAACAAGAAAATTCATTTGCAAAGACTATCCCACAGCTTTGAAAGTCACTATAAAGATTAAGTTCTCTTAGACAGAAGGTGAGAGATTTAATTTTGATTTTTTTTTTAAAATCAGATTATCAATCTCCTCAAGGAATGCTAAACAAGTTGAAAATGCTGGTTTCTTACTTCATTGTAATTTCCTCTGTGCTGGACTGGGCTACAGTGGATATGACAAGAACAAAGGAGATATTTCCTCTGAAACATCTTAAAAAGAATAGATTATAAGCTCTGGACGCTCTAGGGCTGCAGGAAGAAGGTGACAAAATATGACATGATCCAGAATTTACTATTTTTTACTTCACTCTAGGAGAAAAGCAGTCATCAGTTCCAGAAAATAGCTATAAACTAGCAAGAGATTAATTCACAGCTTCAAATGAAGACCTGAATGTATAGTACAATTTTCTGTGTAAGACACATTTCAATAAATTTACTTTGGCCATACTTGCAATGCACATTTGCTTGCATCATGCAGCTATTTGGGGAATGAAATTGCACCAGCTTGTTTGTAGAAAGCAAATTTTAAAGTTCAATTACTATTCAGAAGAAGCAAACAGTGCAGTCAAATGTAATTATGAACTACTGGTCTTCTCTCCTAAAGCCCTTAATTATAAACCCACCCAATCTCCCATCTTTTATTTGTCACCAAGTCATGAAGTTGAATGTGCCGAGAAATGTCAGCCTGCATCATCCATCAAGCCAATTTTCCTTCTGTGTGCTTTCTTCCATGCTACAACTGATATTCCAGAGCAACTGCTCCTAAGACTTTGCTTCGTTAGTGCATTAATTGTCTTCAGATGTCAAGTAAAAAAAAAAAATGTTCTCTCCTATATCTATAAATAGGGTAAATAACTGATAAGATGTGGTTATACTAGTGCAAAAAAAAAAAAAAAGAGAGGAGAAAAAGCCTTATATTTCCCTTATTTCCTTAACTTTTGGACTCATAGAATCATAGAACCATCAAGTTTGGAAGAGACTTTAAAGATTATCAAATCCAGCTGTAAACTCAACACTGTAACCCCTAAACCACTAAACTTCATCATTCACCCCTCCTGGCCAAATTTCTCGTTATCTACTGAGCTTGACTTTCTCTGGTATGGAACTTCCCTTTGGCCAGTTCAGGTCACCTGTTCTGATTATGCTCCTGATCAGTTTTTGGGTATCAAGAAGGAACTTGAAAAAGGAAAGTGAAAAGTCATTGACTTAGGTGAGCTCTACTGAGCATTAACTAAAACATAGAGTTTTGTCTCATTATTCTCATCATGAATCCAAAACACAGCACTGAACCAGCTACTAGGAAGAAAATTAACTCCCTCCCAGGTGAAACTAGGATAATCTTAAAAGGATAAATGACTTTGGAGAAAATAAGGCAAATGGATTTTCTGTGCTAATACACCCAAAGGATAGACTGGTGAGTTCAATTTTAACTATGACTTGAAATCTCTCAGAAACTCCAATCAAACTCTCTTGGAGAAACTGCAGTCAGTGAAGGAGCTACATTTCTGTTGGTTTTGGTTTTCTGTTTGGTTGGGATTGTTGTTGTTTTGCTTGGTTTGTGGGGTGTTTTTTTGTTTGTTTGTTTGTTTGTTTTTATTTTAGTGTACCAGACCTTGTGCTTTATAAAGTCATTTACATAATGTGGGATAGTCAGTGATATTTGGAAATACAGATCAAATCAGAGAAGTCCAGGTTGTTGATTTATGGAGCATAAAGAACATAACACCCAAGTTATAGTTCAAAGAAGAGCAGATTTTTTTTCTTCTCTGATTTTAACAGCAGAACCAAAGATTTGAATAATTTTAGAACTAACCTTTGGCTTTGAAAGTCACTACAAAGACGAAGTTCTGTTAAACAGAAGGTAGGAAGGGAATTTAATTTGAGTTTGGGAGAAAAATCAAATTACTAGTCATCTTGAAAAAAATATGAAAGAGTTGAACCCACAGAGACAAAATAGAGTAAAGGTAGTCTACAGTAAAGTTTGTTTTTTTTTTTCATGTGACTACTTACAGGACATAAAGTTTTTCTCAGTATTCTTATCAGGATTATTACCTTTTAGAATTAAAATTCTTCTATATTTGAAATATGCATGGCATAATCTTAATAGGCAAACACCCTTTAAAATGCTGTTATAGCTTTTGATAAAATAATTTTGCATATTCATTGTAAAACCACATGCAGTCTTAATGGGAGAGGGTGGGAATCTCCTGGTCATCAAAGTAATATAACTCTGTTTTAGGACTGAGATATTGGTTGAGGACAAGCTTTGTGTAATAGTATGAAAAACTGTCCCAAATGCTACAAAGATAAACATAGGGATTCTGCACTTGTTATTTCTATTTTCAATACTAGGATAATACAAACATTCTGTATAGAATAAATTGTCCAAACCTATAACTTCTTAACAAAGTCTGTGGGAGATACTACAACACAGATATAAAGCAGCATTTAACTACATTTACTTTTCCTGGAGGTATGTCACTTTTAAAAAGAAGTATATTTTCTGTAACTGGCCTGAATATGTGCTTATGAACATTTGTCCGTCTTGTCTACCCATCTCCTGAATCCAAGAGATAAATCCTTTAGCTAAGATCCATCACATTTAAAAGAAATACACCACTTCAAAGACTGAAAAAAAAAAAAAAAGAAAGAAATGTAAATGTGAACAAAGTCATGGTTTTTCATATTGATAGGGTGCTTCACAAAGGTGACTTGTACTTGAGAACATTGTTAAACGTGCTTGTTCTCACCAGAGTGATCAAGAAAAGTGCCTGAGTTCAAAGTATGATCTTTGGCAAAACATTTAGAACATTTAATAAGAGCATTCTTCATTACAGGAATACTACTCGTTTGCTCAAAAGATCTTGACCTGTTCTCCTCCAATCCCTGGGGAAAAGAGTTGGATTTGACACTTAACTACTGTTAAGAGTTCTTTGTATAATGAAAATTTTGGATGGAGTTCATAGGAGATGTTTTATTTTTCATACTAATATTTATTTTTACCAATAAGGTATTGTCAAAACTAGTTAAAGGAATGGCAAACCTGTCAAACTTTCAGCTGAAATTTCTGTTTTGGCTCCTTGCTTAGGGTATGCAACAGTCATTTTACTGGTAAGGTCCAAATGTCAAAGATAATATGCTTAAGCAAACTGGAAAACTGAATTGCATATCATAATTTCAATTTTAAAATAAGAAGCTCTTAATTTTCTCTCATGATTTTTAAAAAAATTTCCAGTTTATAAAAACTGGTGTGTTTGTATTTCACGGCAAGTTAACCTCTCTTGTGTTTTCTCTGATTTTTATTCAACATGCCATAGCATGCTCCAGGGTGTCTGACACTTCTTCGCGTATGTACAGATAAGCTGTAGGCAGCAGAACATCAACTTAAGGTAATTGAAATCAGAAAGTCTTATATCTTCATTTTTTTGGTTCAAATTAGTCAATGAAGTGTGCAATGTGCAGGGTGTAAATAACTGCAGAATTAGAAGCCCTTAGTCTCTAATTACATTAGGTGAAGTTGTATATGAATAAAACATAAGAGAATGTTGACATAATTTGTTGTAGACATTAATTGCTCTCTCAACTGGATGTTCAATGCTGCAATTTTTTAGGGGTTAATTAATTAAAGCGAGCTAGATCATACTGCTCAGGCACCACTGAATTTAGATTACTCAATGAGCAATTTGATCTTATCCAATGATGCTATTGCAAGTCCTCTGCTGGAAATGGGAAATAATCTTCAGTCAAGTAATTAATTTCTCACAACTTGCAAAGTATAAAACATTTAAAAACTGTATGTAATAGGCAAGGTTAAACACAAACTTTTGCCAGAGGTTCCAAGAAGAGTGTCAATCAGAGCTGTACGATTTCAAAATGCTTGATATTTTTTAGCACCTAGTTCCTTTCAGGATCTACCATCATCATGCAGTGTTGCAAAAGCTTGAAATGGTCCTGTTTAATTTGGTTGTGTTTGGATTTTTTTTTTTTTGGTGTTGTCTGGGTTTTGGTTTTGTTGGTTTGTTGGTTTGGCTTGGTTTTCTATTTTATGTTTTAATTATTTATTTTATTATTTTTGTGCCAGTAAATTCCTAGTCCTGACATTGAATTTAAACATCAGCATAGTCCATCTTTCTGTAGCTATGGGGATGCTGTGCAAGAACACCTATTTCTGTTTTGCAGTTCACAGTGCATCCTTATGCTTTCCTTTGCCATCCAGCTTCTCCTTTTCTCTCTCTGAGAATACCTCCTAACAACATATCCCAGCATGATTTGGGAATGTTTTGGAATGACTTCACTGCTAAAAGGTAAGGAGCTAGAATTGTAGCTGAAAAACTGAAATATTAATTAAACCCCATGGCTTTAGATTGAAATATTTTAAATCTGACTTAGCAAAGTTAAATTCCTCAAATTACATTTAAACACATACACAGAAATTTCTTGAGGGTTTTTTTGTTTTTTTTTTTTTTTTTTCTTTTTTCAGTAATATAATCAGCTATAAATTCTTTCAAAAGTTAAGCTACACAAATCTGGAAAGAATTTTTTTTCCCTATATGTAAGCTCCTTAATACATATTGAGAGACCATATAGACTTAAGATAAAAGGTAACATTTTTTCTTTTGTTTAGCATTTCTTTCTAGCTATGCTTTTTCATATTATCAATATATACAATAACACTCCTTCAAGTATAGGTATTAGTTTCAACCATAGAAAAATGTGTAAAGAAATAAATGTGTGACCTATTTTAATGCATTTTGTATGTCTCTGAATAAGTAAATAAAAATAATATTAATCTGAATCAAGATTTTTTAACAGACAGTTAATTCAAACAAAATAAACTCAAAGGTCAGTAATTTCTTTCAGTAAAGAAAGTTTTTAAAAGATTTTTGAGAAAAATTGACATAATTATTCCTAGTTAAAGTTTCTGGAAACATCGTGGAGTAAAGTACCTCTTTTAAGACTTAAAGTCTGAGGGACATGTACTTTTACAGGAGTTGTCTAGAACTTTATGTTGTCTCTGTCTAGAATACAGGATAATTTTCCCTCTTAAAATATAACATATTTAAGAAGATTTAGTATTTAAGATATCAGAAATGGTCCAATATATAGTTTTAAAAATTAAACAATGTTTTGATGTCTTAATATTATTATTTTATTTTATTTTTCATATTCACTGTCCATACACATAAACAGAAGAGAAAAGAAGGAATCAGCCTTTAATAGCAAGCAAAGTAGCTAAATATTTCCTAATTCTATTTGGAAGATTCAAAGTCAAATGCATGTTTAGTCTCCTTGAAGTGACTTTGATGAGCTTAGACTACTGAAGCAAAATAAAACCCTTTGGAGTTTACTTTTCTATAACATAAAAAATCCACTTTGCAGCACACATCCTTTACCTAGTTGAGCAGTATTGAATCAAAATTAATTGTCTTTGAAATGCATATGCTTTACATCTTGAAGGCTAATCATTATCACTAGAAGAAATGTCTGCTATATAATGAATAAATTCAAGATAGAATGAGAGTCATTCTTTTTCATATTCTCTGATTGTAATCTGGTATGTTAGCATTTATGAAGAGACCGAAATCTTAGCCAAATAATGCAGAATTAGCTTTGACTTAGTTACTAACTTGTTATGCCACCTTGATAAAGTTGGAGAAACACATGATATACCTATTCTGTTGAAAAAAAATGCAACAGAAGAAAAGTTACTGACAAACTCCATATTTTCTTTCAATCCCCTCTTCTATAACCACAAAAGTGCTTTTACAATAAATGACATCTTTAAGACAACTTTGAAATCCCGTAGATATCTTCACTCTAGTCTAATGAGTTAGTTTATGTCCATGCTCTTCTGCAGCCGTGGGGATGCATTTGCATGAGTTAGTGTTCCAACCTCCCAGCTCCCATGTAAAGGACAGGCACCACTGCCCACATGCAGCAAGGTGACCTGGAGCTCAGAACTGAGACAAGCCCCTGTTTTAGTCCCCATGATTTAGTGGAAGAGATTGTAATCTAAATATAACAGAAAGTCTATCCTTTTAACTTATATTTCTTGTATGAACAATGTGGGACTCCTGCTATTAAATATCAATCTGCAGGTCTTGTGAGGCTCACTGGAAGTGCATATTTTTAATCTTTGACAGTTATTTCAACACACTCATCTTTGTTATTGTCCGTTTCTAAGTCTCACCTAGATACCACAAGAGAGGCAGAATTGGTGAACAGTTTGCAAAATCATGATCCAAAACCTCCTGACTCTGGTAGAATTTTGACAGCAAAAGACCTGCATTGGAGCAGAAACAATAGCAGTGAAGCTCTGCTTCAATGCACCCTGGGACTGCCAAAACCTTGCTCCAGGAAAAGTCCTGCAACTTGGTCAGCCAAAGGTGTATGACAACCTGCCCTTATGAATGACAATGGTAGCCTGCTGGCAACTTCAAGGATTACACACCTGTCCAGGAAACAAACTCTGGGTAATCCATTACAAGTTTGCAGCATGCCAGAAGTTTAGATGTTCTCTGGTTTACAGCACATGAGTCACAAACTGCAAGGCTGACATCATGGTGGGAATACTGCAGTCCTGTGCACATGAGGTAAAGCTTCACGTGCAGCAACTCAGGTGTGAGTACACAACTCACATGGCAGGACAGTGGTTAAGGAGAACATGACCCAGTTTGATATGAAAAAAAGTACTAGAAGGTAATACTAATATTACATCTGCTATTTCTTACTGGAGAGGTTCTGGTGAGTGAGCACAGTAGGGAATGGCTCCAGCTCTGGTGCTTGGGGCAGTGGTCTGGGGAATGCACACTCACACACACAAGTACCCACCACTGAAGGAATCACTGACAAGCTCCACATCAGTGTTAGAGGATCTAGGGTACAACTGTATGGTTAGCTCTAATCTCAGCACACTGCTGTTGTTACAACATCTGGAAAAAATCTCAAGGTGACATGCACTGAAGACCCAGAGACTGTCTTGTTATTCATTGCTGAAGTATGACAGTGCTCAACAAAATAATAATATTCTCTATCTTCAGCCTGTGAAGTACCTCAGGAAAATTCTATTGTGAGTGCCAAAGAGAAATAAAGACCAAGGTATATGGAAACTCAGGAGGAGACAGATTACAGGCAGATAATACTACACAAGTCACTAATGGATATTTCTATTATGATAATGCAGCAACTTCAGCAGAAGAATAATTAGAGACAGATAAGCACAAGGAAGCCTGTGGAGCAAATAAATTGAAGTTTAAAACAAATAATTTACTATGTGTGTCAGATTTTCATTTGGAAGCCAATAGGAGAAGAAATAAGCAGTTTCCTGAAGTGTAGCGTATTAGGGATCAGTGAATATTCATACTGTTTTACAAAATCTGTAAATAAAGCCAGCTTTGTTAAAATAAGGATTTTCCCCACTATGTTCCTTTAGGTAATTATTTCTTTTAAGCTAATTCTTTTGTGAACATATTATCTTTTAAGAAGTCCTTAGATGTGATAGTAACTCATAGTTTTCTGTCTTTCACTGATTTTTGGTTGGTTTATTGTTTTCAATAGTGTTCTTATTGTTCCATGTGTTGCTTGCATGCTTGCTTTATTGAAATGCTAAAAATCCTTCCTTTAGATGCAGCTCTCTTTCTCCAAGGTTCAGATATTAAACTGAAAAAAATAATTAAACAAATTTATATTCCTTTTTTACAGCCAGTATATGTGTATGGCAGTCCAGCAGGAATTTGGTGATATCAACCCCAAAGAGGACATCCCTATGAGCTGTTGAAATAGAAGACTGTTTTTCCAAAGGGGTCAGATTCTGCTTCGTGGCTTATACTTTGAGTAGGACTTTATTCAGTAAGTCATTCTATTTAATTAGCTTCACAGAATGATAATAGTCAGCATGTCTAACTGGATCATAACATGGCCTAAATTGGGCAGGCTTTACAGTGAAACTCAAAAATAACAAAATAGTTTTTCTTATAAATGCCTGATTGTTTTTACTAGTTTCATGTCATGACAACTTCAAATTGTCTTACTCTGTGTGGTCAGCAACTTAAAGCAGTAGCAATTACTATGTCTATTTGTATGCTATCTTATCTATTATACAACTAATTTTGGAGTGTCTTATGATAACTTAGATTTTGCGATTGTTATTATGTGAAACAATTTTTTAAACTAAAACTACTAGTAGTCATGGCCTCCTTTTTCATTCCACATCTTTATTATTATTCTTCATTGTTATTCATTACTCATTACTCATCTTTAGGGGAGTGGGACTTTTACAAGTGCTAGAGATGCTAGTAGACCCTCCAGAATCCTTTTCTCCTTTCCAGGTGTGGCTTCAATTAACAAAGAAATTGTCTGTTCAAGTGTGTTCATTCAAGTGTGTGTGTACACACGAAGCAAAAACACATTTGATAGGTGTATTAAGGAAAGGAAATCTGCAGGAGCAGGCTATGTACCAAAAGGCAAGCAGTGGAAGAAGAAAACCAGCCTGGATGATTGGTGAGCTTTACTTGGAACTCAGGGAGAAGAAAACATCTTTGGAAGAAGGGACAGGCACCTCAGAAAGAATACGAGAATGTTATTAGGTCATACAAAGAGAAAATTAGAAAAGTGAAAGCTCAGCTAAAACTCAATCTGGCAAACTCTACAAATGTTAATAAAGAGTGTTTTAATAAATGCATTGACAACAAAAGAAGGAATAAAGAAAATCTTCACCCTTCATTGAATGTGGAGGGGAACACCGTCAGCAGGGATGAGGAAAAGGCCAACTACTTAATGTCATTATTGCCTCAGTCCTTAACAGAAAGACCAGTTATCCTCAGGGAAACTAATGACTGAGCTGGGAGACAGGAATGAGGAGCATCCAGGGCAAAGTAGTCAGTGATGTTCTGGGCCACTTATAAGGAATGTCTGAGGGAGCTGGGGTTGTCTAGCCTGGCGAAAAGAGGCTCAGGGGTGACCTTATCACTCTCTACAATTATCCGAAAGGAATTTGTAGAGACATGAGGATCAACCTTGTTTCCCATATATAATTAGTGAGAAGACAAGAGGGAGTGGCCTCAGGCTGTACCTGGGGAGGTTTGGGGTGGACATCAGGAAAAATTTCTTTGCTGAAAGGGTTGTCAAGCATTGAAATAGGCTGCCCAGGGAAATGGCTGAGTCACCATCCCAGGAAGCAGTAGTACTTCATCCCAGTACATGCCAGGATGTAGTACCTAGTGCTATAGTTTAGTTGACATGGTGGTATTTGATTAAAGGTTGGACTTAGTGATCTTGGGAGTTTTTTCAATCTTAATGATTCTGTGTTTCTATGACTATATTCTATATGTATGTATATAAAATGAACAGCATGCCCAATTAATCTATCAGTGTACCTCAATCACGGCCTTTTGGATTATAGCTTTTGGGGAGTGAGGCTGTAGTCAGGCACAGTGGGCCATTGCAACTCAGGCAATTTAAGACAAAATCCCATTTCCACCTACAAGGCTTTAACATTGACTCCCTTTCAGAGGTTACCTTCCCTTCAGCTATTCTGGAATAACTTTCCATGTAATTATGCCATAAATCCTGTCCCATTAAAATAATGCAGCCTAGGAAGCCCTATAAATATAAGTGTGTAAGGTATTGTGATTACTTGGACAGAACTAAGCTAGGTGCTACTTGTGTAGTTATTTTTGTAGATCTGAAGCCTGAATAATATTGAACAGGCAACAAAAAATTGTTTCCTCTAACTCAAATATAGCGAGCAGAATTTTTGATGATGGCTTTTTTTCTTTTCCTGATTTTAAAACAGCAAATACAATACTTAATTAATAAGGCTGTTATGGCTTAACTAGCATCAACAAACTGATTTGAATATTTTGAAAAGTTATAAAAAGTTACAGGAAAATAATTCATGTCAAATATCTGTGAGTCAGACCTGCAAGAGCCTGCTCATGTAGAAGCACAATAACTAACCCTAGGGCTTCAGGACAATTACTTATATATAGTTTGTGAGAACATGCCAAGGGATTGAACAGCCCAGATGGGACATGGCATGTCTGAAATTAAAGATATTTTAGCCATCATTATTGTTAAAAAACAATCCATAAGCTCAGAAACCTTACCATTATATGACTTTTAGCTTGACTCCTCAGGAAAGTCTGGCTTACACAGTCATACCTATGATCAATATCTATATTTCTTTTGCATAAATGAAATCTGAAAATACACAAGCAACAGTAAAGGTTTTTTTAGATGAGACTGCATCTCTAAGTATTAATTTTTAGGACATGCGAGAGGGGAAATTAACATTCTTTCTTTAAATCTTTTGTCTAATTTCACTGTTTTGCAGAATTTATTCATGCAAAAATAATAACATTTATTTGCTTCCCTAGCAAGCAATTTTCTTCTCTGTTTCAGCAAACCATTATTTTTTGTTACAGTAACAACAGCAATGGGTTTCTAAACAGTTGAGACATATGCTATTGGGTAGATGTCCAAATTAATCTGTAAACTTGCTTATGTCTCTTTTCCTTTCAAGCATAATGCTGAGTCATTTTTACACACCTTGATAGCACAGACCAATAACACAGGCTATTTTTATTAAGGGGTGGTGGAAAATTGTGTGGGATTTCTTTGGCAAAAATGTTTAGACCAAATGTGGATGCCCTGATGGAAAGAGTAGTAACTCTGTGAAAAATTGCAGGAACATTGACAAATGAAACTTGTCACAATGCCCAAGAATTGGCACTTGTTAACTGTGAAAGAACATGATGTCTATCACTCTATTCAACAGCAAGGCTTACAAATGAATAGATTAATCATTGCTCATTTTAAAGGATTATTAAGGGTTTAATGAAATTGTCAGAACAGTGGGATACTCAGACTAGCAGAGACAATGATATTTTACACCCTGTATTAAAGGAACTATTAGAAATGGTATTTAAAGGTGATTTTGGCTATAGACAATTGTTGGCACAGCTATTTTTGCTTTTCTAATTGATAATCTCACACAGCTTGTTGCTTTGGATGAATTCATCTGAGGGCTCTATCTAGGTAGCAGGATGCCTCACACTTCAGCATGTTGACTTCTGCACATTAAATACATTAAATCCTGCTCAGTCAGGAACAAACAGCAGAAACACTAATTTGATGTAATAGGATGTTTTTATCTGTTACACTTAATATCTTCTGTATACCTAGTGGAGCAGTCTGAAAGGATCATTGTGGGAGGGCAATACATTTTAAATATGGCAAGACTACCTAAATATAAGTCGGCTCTATGCCAGAAATTGTCAGGTAAATTTGAATTTACTTTTTGTTTTCCATTGAGATTCTTGTTTTGTCCAATATGTATACATAGGGAAATTTAAGTAGCAACATGTGTAAGGTGTTTTAATTAGGAATTAATTGTGGAGAAGTTCCCTGTTGAGCTGCAATTCTCAACTGTCAGGAGGAAAGAGTTAAAAGTGGAAGAATGGTGATGAAGATGGTAGATTCACTCAAGCAACTGTGCAGCTGAAAATGCAAGGCCTGGAGAATAACATTGTGGGAAATCCCATATATTATGGCTATTGATGTTTATCCTCTGTTTTGAGGAGTAGAATTTCTGTACAGAGATAGCATAGGTGTTTTTACTGACTTGGAGTCACTCTCCTGGATATGCTTGTGCTTCCTGTTTTGGGACAGAGAAGATCAAAGCTCAGAGATCACAAAAAAGTACAGGGAGATCACAGCATGTTGAAAACTACAGAATGTGTTACTTAGTATTCATATACAAATTGCATTAGCACTTTCCCAAATGGCATTATTATTTAGAACATGCTGCAGTCAGACATAACAACTGTAGGGAAGAGAGAGAGTCACTGACAGGTACATGAAGAAAAGTATTTTTGGCAGACTGTATCAAGTCTGTGTTGCAGCCTCACAGCAGCAGATGAGATCACAATGTGCTAATGTCTGCACAACCGATGATTTCCCATCTCACTTCCCTCCTCCCAGCACCTGACCTACTTTACATCACTTTACCCCGGTGGGCTGTATAAAGCACTTGAAAGCCTTCAAACCATGGAGATCTCGTAATGCTCCAAATACAAATCATCAGTTATTACTGTCCATCATTTATGTGCTAGAAACATCCCAGTGGCCACTCACAGGCATAAATTATCAATCTGTGTCAGGCAACTGTTTTAGTACCAGAAGCACTGTACTGCTAAGGGAGTTACAGCTGTCCTGAACTATTAGTTGCAGATAAGAGTTTCACCAAACACTTTAAGAAGCTGTCTCCTCCTCTCTGGTTAGTATTCTCTGGGCTACTACTGCCCTCTAATAGAATATAAGAGATGCTTTTAATGTACAGAGAAAGGCTATAGAATTCCTCACATAAAATATCAGTATTTCTAAAAAAAGATATGTAGAAATAAACCACACTGTTCTTAAACAACTAATTTTAAAATATCAAGGATTTAATCTGGCCAAATGAATATTTATATAACCTTTCTCTCTTATTAGTATAGAATAAGTGCCTCAAAATAGAAAATTTGAATCAATAGAAAAAATTAAGGATAGAGGTAAACTTTGGAAAATTATGTGAGTCTTTTAGGAAGCTGAGTGTGGCAGATGATATAAATACATAATTATAAACAACTATCGCTACAAAAATGTTGTGAAATGCTTAAAACATTGCGCACAGGATACATGCAGAAAAAGAAAAAAACAAATTAAAAACCCATCAAATGAATAGTTATTAGCTGCATTATGTTCCCTCCACTGCTTTACCCACAGGCATTGTACCATTATTGCAGTTATTGTATATCACAAATTACAGATCGTCTCTAATATTTGCTACCATAGAATTACAGCCTCAAGGAGTGCCAAGTTTTCTGCCATCAGCATTCAGGACACTACCTTTGTGAGGATAACAAGTGAAATCAAAGTAGGTAATCAGCAACGTGGAAAAACTGCAGAGAATTATAGCATATAATATTCTACTTCCAAGCTATTATAAAATCCAAGCCTATACTTACATACTGTGCAGGCCCATCTCCCTAAGAATGCAGAGCGTGCAGCCGTGCCATGCACCTGAAGGTGCAAGCACAGGAGCACATGGGCTCACTCAGCATTCCAAAGCTGCATGGCCAAGGACGACTGTCATCAGTCTGCAGCTGGAAATTTTTACTTCAGATACCAACCCAATCATACTCTGCTTTTCTTTGCTGGGGTGGGTGAAATGTGGCCAGCAGCATTTGAGTGTTTTTACAAGACTGAAGGTGAGACAGGACTTATTCTTTAGAGGGGCCTTGGAAAATCAGGACAATAACTGGCTCTGACTAAGTCTGGCTTTTCAGTGCTGTTGGTATGGAAAATACTTCCTGCGTTTATTTGCATGTACTGAATTTTTTGGAAGAGAGTGAAGACGTCCTAAAAATGTGCAGCTTCAGTACAATGGCTGTGTGGAAGATACTGTGTAGTCCACAGTCTTATGCATGAATTTCTGAACACACAAATGAGTCCCAGTAGGAGAGAAGGGAAGGGAAACTTTGTATAGGAAACAGAAAATTATTTTGGCTTACCAGTTAAAAATCTGAGGAAGGCTGGAGAAAAAGAACTATTTTGCCTAATACTTTTTTTATGCATCAAAACTTATTATTTCATCCAGCAGAGGTCATTTGAGAGTGTATCTAATGAGTGAAGCAGATTGCTACTTTGATGCAGAGTGTGTTTTCTTATGAAGTGAAAGACCAGAAGTCCAGGAAGTGGGAAAGAGTGAGGAGTAAGGCACTACTAAGAGATAGGTACATAACACTAGAAACCTGTTCCAGTGTTGGGATTAGCCTTTGGTTTTGTACTTTACTACTTTGTGTGCGGCAGATTTCAATAGAAAATTATGCAGTACATTTCTATACTTCAAGGCAAAAGGCAAGTCTCTATTTTCTTGTGTTCATTCTAAAAATTGCTGTGAGAGACAGAGTGGATTTTTGCCTCCCCCAGAAATGATGAGAAAAAATTATTTCTAATTTTTGCTTCTACTGTCTCAGGCTACACTATTAAGAAATAGTTATTCTGGATAGTGGAATGAAAACAAGAAAGATTTCCTCTCAGATGGTAATGGTTGCTATTAAACCTAAAGCCCCAGAGCAATGTAAAGGTCTAGGTTGATAATGTAATGCGATCACTTTGCCTCTCTGAAAGAGTTAAGGCTGACTTTTACGTTTTAAAAAAAGTCCTCTTTTTTTTTTTTAATATCTGCCACATTATTGTGTTTTAGACAACTGCATACTTTTCTGCCCAAACCTCTGACTTGTAATTTATATCTTCTTGCTACCCGTGAGTGGGAGTTAAGTTGCTCAAGTTAGGTACAGGTGTCTATTCATGAGTGACTAAGTGTTACACAGATTTATCTTGCCAGTCCACTCCTCCCCTTATTCCCAAAGCTCACTTAATGTTTAAATGCATCTGTAAAATCAAAGTGCAAGATTTTATATACTGCTTATGGAGAGGACTTGGCTTCTGAATTGCAGTTATACAGGAGTACTGATCACCTGTAAACTATCGATTAAAACTCTTCAAAAGTTACATAGTGATTTGAATTTCTGACATTTAAGGTTCACACTTGACAAAGAGGGTTTTGACATTAACAGGCAACTGCATCTTTATGAAATTTCTGATGTACAACTGTGTTTTGAGTAATTTGTCAGGCTTCAGAAGGAATTATTCTTCTCCTGGAATTTTGTCTCTTTCCTAAATTTTCACAAAAACCCAATGAACTCCTGTCTGATGCAAGTGAAAAGCTTAACCAGCCATTTTATTTCCTACATTACAACTAATTTGGAATCAGTCGTCTCAGATACCTATTTAATATGACACACAATTAATGTTCATTAACAAAATGTTAGGAACACTTTGGTTTCTGAAACCAGTGACAGTTTTTCCATAAATTCCTAAGCAGCACATTTTTCATTGCTACTCTTGTTAATGTTGAATGCTGTAGAGGAGATGAATCCCTCTGCAAACACCCCTTCGACAGAACCCTGGAATTTCCTTTGAGATAAGAAAAACTACTTGCTTAGAATGATTCATATTCGAAAAAATGCAAGCTCTTCTTATCGTTTTAGAATATTATTGGTTAGGTTTGGTTCTTTATAATCGGTTGTCCCAAAGAAAGAAAGATAATGTAGTTAGCCAAAATGTGTTAACCCTGTTTTCCACTGGTTTACTTGTGATGCTCCCAAACCCTATAAAAGTACATGTGTGATCCCCTATTTTTGGATTTGTAACCTCACCCCTTCACAGACTATAATAAAGCCTGTGGGAAAAGTCAGAGCTGCTCTCCTGGTCTTTTTATGCTGGCTGGAAACTACAGGTTTCTGTGAGAAACCATGAAGCTGAGCTCCTGAAAGGCCAGCACTCACAAACCTTGGAACTTCCACCTGGCCAACAACAGGGTAGGGGACACAACAAAAAGTTACAGAATGCCTCCATGAACACCATGACACAGTTTCACAGCATGTTACAGCATGGTGTGTTGGGCAGAAGTCCACCTGTATGGCCCACTTGTTCCTGCAAGACTGAAAAACTTGACAGGAAGAAAGACTGAACTGTCTTTGATTGGCAAATTAATGTTCTTGCCTCCAGAATATAGTGCCGCTGATTGAGATTACCTGGAATGCCGACAATTCCAACTCATTTCTTGAGTGGAACTGCCTTTCAGATTTCAGTCTGTGATTAGCAACTTCTGTGCTGTGCTGCAAGTCCTCCTTTCTGAAGACAATTGTGGTGAATTTTGGCATCTCCTTGTTGTAAATAAAATTTGGTAAAAATTTTCCTCTCTGGGAAGCAAAAGCTGAAGCAACAATGGTCCAAAATTACATTACATCAAAGGTGTAAAGCTCTCAATCACAGTAGAAAGCAAGGTGGAAAAACCTTTCTGAAGCAGAAGAACAGAATTCTTAAGTTCATATTTATGGAGTTTAATAATCTTATAGAGACTAAAAATCCAGACATCACTAGCTACTTACTCTTATACTAAATTTTCTATGGGGATGTAATCCTGTCCTCAAGGGAGCAGTAAATACTGGATTTTCAGTGTTTGCATAGGAATGCTTTGAAATTTTGCAGGATTCCATGCTTGATCAGTGGAGTCATGCAACAGGAAGCCACAATGAGTTTCTACTCTGGAATTGGTAAGAAGACTAAGAATCAAGGAAGCAAGTCTTCTACTTCTCCTGCCCATGCACTGAATAATGATGGTTGCAATGCAGAACTACATATTGCATAGTACTTTCAACAGCTTAATGTTCAAAATGCATCAGTCCAAGAGAGTTTCTTCTCTTTTTAGTTAAAAGAAAGCAAAAAACCCCAAACCCTTTGTCTTTTAAATGTCTTTGTGTTTGTCTTTTATCCAAATCTTTCACTATTTGAAACCTGGAGGTAGTAAAACAGGGCTACTTTAAATACAAAATGAATTTCTTATGTGCATGTATAAAAAATTGTGGCATTTCTGCAATTAGGAACTATTTCTGGAATTCTGTTGGACCTAGGAGACAATGTAGCAAGAAACAAACATAGTAGCCAAATTTACTTAAGTCATCCATTTTATCAACCATCTTTTAGAGAAAACAAAGGAACTGACAAACCAAAACCTTTAATAAGAGCAATAGTTTATTAGAACCAGAATATATTGATAGTTACAAATAGGACATCTAAGAGAAAATTACGTACTGACTTCTATAACATTGCAGCACACAAGTATAATAAAATTGAGGAGCCCATATAATAAAATTTATGGAACTAAGGTGAATTCAATTTATTTGAATATGCTCAGTTATGTTTTTGTTTATTCCCATAGCAGATGTTTAATTTACAAACCAGGCAATTACTACAGCTCTTCCAAACAAATAAGAACAGATTAGTCAAACGTTCACATCAGTTTTTATGTTTATCATTAGTTTTATGATGCATCATGAATATTCAGTGTTAAGAAACAACTCTCATTATGATACCTAGAATACCTTAAAATTATGCTTTTCATCACCAAATGGTGTCTCACCCTGTTTGAAAACACTGCTAATGTGTATTACTATGAGCTGAGCTTAAATGCTAATAGGGATTGCTCAAATATCTTCCTGGTGCTTTCAAATAGAGTAGCTTTGCATTCACAATAATTTAGTATGGCTGTGGCCAGTTATGGTATATATATTTTTTTTACAAATAAAAGAATTTTGGTATGTATTTCAGAGATAATTCTGGAGGCCAAAGTGGTTGGGTTTTTTTTTTGTTTTGTTTTGTTTTTTTTTACTTTTATTTTTTTGTTGTTGTTGTTGGTTTTTGTTTGTTTGTTGGCTGTTTTTTTTTTTTTATTAACAAGATAAAGCAAACCTACCAAAACCCCCTCAAACATCTCTTTCTCTCACAAAACAAATAACTACCTAGATATTTGCCTTGAATTTTCAGGTAAAATTAGTATTATCCAGCTGGCCAGTGGCTTATACCATGTTTCCTGGAATATAGGATGAAGGAAGTAGGAAATCATTCTGCCAGCAGAGATGACATGTAACATTCTGAATACACATTATAAATGCATACTGGTTATTGTTTAGTTGTTTGTGTTGTTTGGTTTTGGTTTTGTTTTGTTTCATTTTGGCTAAAGTGACTGGATGTCATAAATAAAAATAGAGTGTCTGTCCATCATGGAAAGTGTGTGTCACATATGCATGTGTGTATGAGACATGTCTGAGAAAAAAGTATCCCCCCTCGCATTTTCTTTGAATGAATTGCAATCTTCTGAGTTTTATGTTAGAAGAAAAGAAAATAAACCTCAGTTTCTCCCCCAGATTCCTATAATACAGAAGTAATTTCAATTTGCCAAAATTGTCACGCTTTTCATTACATGACAAACTAAGAGAAGGTTTTAGGGTTAAATAAATTTATTCAGATAAAATTTTATGATATGGTCTCAGTAAGAACATACTTTGTAGCACAAGATGAATAAGTGTAAAAGACTCCATTGAAAAACAAGTATCTTCTGTTAAAAGTACTCCTTATTGCAAAAAATTTGTCTTTACCGGCTTGACAACAATAACTTGTTTGACAAAAACACTCTGGACAAAATCAAAATAAATCAAAATAATACCTGCCACCTATTCCTTACTTACACTAAAAATTCAATTAAAAACTTTAGCTGTAAAACCATTTTCAGATAAACTTGTGCAGCATTGTTATATAGCTTTCAAATCTGTAAATTACAGGATTCTTTGAATGCTAAAATTATAATTTTGGGTATTTTGTTATCTCCCAGATTCTAAGAAAAAATTCTAATTGCCACTTCAAAAATATAAATAAAATGGTGGTTTCTGCATCAAAGCATTGGAACAGGATGACCAACAAAGTGGTTGGTACCTCCTTGGAGGTATTGAAAACCTATGTAGATGTGTTACTTAGGGACATGGTTTTGTGCTGGTCTTGGCAGTGCTGGATTAATGGTTGGACTTGAAGGTCTTAAAGATCTTTTCCAACCTAAATAATTCTCCAAGTTTATGATTTATGTGATTCACCTTGAGCATTGCTGCATCACATAACATTTGTATATTGTTCCTGGAGCAAATATAGTTGGTTGAAATTATTTTCTTGTTTGAATTAAAACCTGAGGATTTCCAGGACAAAAAACTCCTACCAGTTCACACTGAAACTCTCCTCCACCCTCTTCCAAAAGTTCTAAAAAATATTGATTATCAGTTTCACAGAGAATTTCATAGCAAGGAAGATGTCTTATTAATAATAATTATATAATAATATATAATGAGCTGCAGATCTGGAACATTAGACCACGTTATGCAAATTGCCATAATATCCAAAGGGAGGTGCTGTGTTGATAAATGAGTGCACATAATTATTGGATTTCCACTGGAACAAAGCAAACTCTAATGAGAAAGAATTCATTGTCAACATGATTTCAGTAAGTAGTATAGTAAGTGCATTTACAGTTGTAAAGTACAACAGTACTTATAGTGAGTACATTTAGAGAGTAAGTACTTATTTTTTGAGAGTAAGTAAGTATTACACTTCATGGGAAAAATATGCAGGCATACTGGCAGATGTGAACATGTATAGATTTACATAATAGCACAGACAAAAATCACAAATAATGCCAAGTCACTGTCTGAGGATGAGTTGGGGAAGATAAGCATTGAGCAGCAAACTTTGTTCCACAACTCTCTGCTAATTATTCTAATACTACAACCACTCCCCTCGTTTCAGGCTGTTTCCATGGTATCTGAACCTCTGAACACTATAAAAATGATCAATTACTTAGGATGTCTTGATGAAGAAAATGCAGAGGTTGCAAAGGTAAGCACTGCAGTCAAGAAATTAACAGCCAAGGTTGCTTGCACAGTTTTAACTCTTGCCCTTTATGAATATATATTATAGCCCTTTACCTACAGATTGCTTCTTAGAGTATATCACATGTTCTTCCAAGTTGCATATTTTAGTCTTCTGATAATGGGCTATCCATTGAACAAGCTATTTTTATTTAGTTATTTAAGCAACATAACTTGGATACGAATGGATTATATTAACATTTCAGCAGTTGTTTCTGGAACAAGTACTATTATCAATGTAACTATGTTTTATGTAAAGAAATATTAGCACTTTTCTTTCAATGTAGCTACTTTGATCATGTTCTTGTGATTTGCTCTCAGTTTTCTTCCTCTTAAAACTTGATATATTTCCGTTAAAGCACTGGTCTGGATTATACTTACAACTCTTATTTTTAAAATTACTTATTCACAAAACCTCTACTTAAAATGCAGACAGTGGATTTAGCTGTGTGATTCTATCAATGTTGTGGTCAGAGGTAATGCCACCTCTTTTTTCCTATGTAATATCCCTCTGCTTATACACCCAAGGAACCTGCTATACCCTCCAGCAAGTCATTGCTGGGGAGTGAAGAGGTTACCCTCCTTCTGCAAATACACTCTACAGAGAGTGATGTATCAGCAAAGAAAAGAGGAAGAAGGAGAAAAACCACAAAACCACATTCTGATCAGTATAGAGGTTTTGTGTGTTCTCTTCAAAGGAAGGATTCTGATTTAATTTCATGTATA
Organism: Cinclus cinclus; assembly: GCF_963662255.1. NCBI lineage: Eukaryota > Metazoa > Chordata > Aves > Passeriformes > Cinclidae > Cinclus > Cinclus cinclus. Next base: position 47,353,901 of record NC_085048.1, on the reverse strand, counting down.
TTGAGTTTTATCCCAGATGACTCAAACTGGTGAAAGATTTTTTAATTGAATAGGTCAGCTGTATGGTTAATTCTTTGGGGAAAGACCGAAGTCTATAAAATGCATAGGAAAAATATAATTTTCATTAAAAGAGCTTAATGAGGTGTTCAATCTCAAAATTTAAAAGCTCTTTGATTTGCACCCTGGTTCCAGCTAGTCTCCTTCACAGCCAGGGGGTCGACATTGCAGCAATAGCACTTGCTATTCTCTGTCTGCCCTGCTCTGCAGGGCTCATCAGGGGCAGGATGGCCACACAAAGCCAGTTTTTAGGTAGTGAGAGACAGTGTCGTGCCTTTAAGTATGTGGAGCTGTGAATGCCATCGGCTCTTCCATAAGCTGTATTTTAAACTCTGGAGATTAGAAAAATGATCTCCTTGCAGCGGTACTCACTGCGAGAGATTTGTAATGATATTGCTGCTGTGGCTAATTTTAAGCTGGTGAATGTGTTAACTTTACCTGGAGATCTAAATAGGTACCATGGTACTTAAAACCAGAACTGTTTGACTGACCAATGTAAAGGAATTTCATTAGTGTTGTTCAAGAGATGCTGAAACTGAGGCAGCTCTTTGAAAACGCTAAAATATTCTTAACCAATGACATGGGTTCCCCTTTCCCACAAAATGCACTTTGGAGAAGCAGTGTTTCATCTTTCCCATTAAAATATGTAAAAAATCATAAGGCAACAGAGAAAAAGCAAACAGTCCTTTTTATGGCTCTGTGTAGTGAGTTCTCTGACAAGCTGACCCCGAGCAGCTGCCAGGTATCCAGCCTGGCTGCCACCCCATCCACCTGCTCTCTGCTCTGTACCAGGCTCCTGATGGCTGGTTCACAAAGAAGCTTCCAGGTGTTTGCTGCCTGCAGTTCTGGCCACATGTTGGCTGCCAGTTACCAGGCTCCTGCTGCCCTGTTCACCTGCTGGCATCATGCTGCTTTCCTGATGTCCTGAATATCCCCTGCTGAGTGGCACTTGGTATTCTTTCCCTGTCTTCACCTTTTTATGCATTTCATTTCTAAATGCATAACTGCATTTCATATATCTATACCACACACACACACAGACACACAGACACACAGGCATCTTCTCTGCCCCTCTGCCTGCTTTTTCCCTGCCCATGAATCTGCTGGAATTAGCTGGTATGGAGCAGCAGGTTCCATTTAACATCCCAGCTGCACACTGACATTATCACCGGTGTCAGTTTGTAAGCACATCTACAGTAATTGTTGCTGAGACAGCAGGTTTTGCTGTGAGATTCAGCAAGCCCCATGATTTCTCTCCACACAGGAGTTTCAGAAGCAATGCTTACAGTCCTTGCAGTTTTTTGATTCCGTGTAGAATCCAAAATGTACCTCTGGGATTTTTCCACTCATCCAAGTGGAGATTTCTCCTATTAACATAACCATTTAGAAAGGAAATTAAAGCAAACTAGAACAGATTTCACTAGCAAACAGTCATTGCTTCTTTTTTTGGTCGTTGTTTGTTTTTTTGTTTTTGTTGTTTTTTTGTTGTTGTTTTGCTGACCAAAAGCAAAATGAAACATATAAAACATAACTCATCATTTTCCACAACCAATCAAGCCCAATAGCCTTTAACTTACTCTGAAGAAGTGAAATCCTATTGTGAAAATAGGAGTAGCCTTACACTTCTACAGCTAGGGACACAGTTGTTAATGAAAAATAAAGAGAAAAAGAGAAAGATAATGTTAATGTAAGGTAAAGAGTTTGAACACAAGCATTAACATTCGATTGACTGTCCTCCCTTTGCCTGAAATCTATGTTCAATTGATCATTGATGGAACAATAACAAGCTACACAGTCTTTGAGGATGCAATGAATAGGCCATATGGTTAACATGAAAAATACTGTAATACTTTTGTTGTGAATGACGTTATAGCATGCAAAGGCAGATATTCTGTGGAAATCTATGGTGCTCTTTGCAGGGTGAAATTCTACTGAACATAACAGAGTCAGTCCTGGGATTCAATTCAAAAGCTAGATATAGGAGGGTATTTAACACTAGGCTGCAGTATGTATAACATTGCAGGCTGCTTGCAAATATGATTGATTTCAGATACAAATCTTAAGCTGCACATTGTGAGATTAGTATTTTGGCTAGCTGGCCATTACTGTAATTTCTGATAAGAACTTGGCTTAATTAACCTAGGAGATTTCTAGTGTATCTTCAGCCACAGGAATCATTAGAAAAGTTTTAAAGGGCACCACAAGAATTAAGAAGATATATAAATAGTAGACCAGACATAAAGCATGAAGTATCCTTTATTATATTTTTTTATTGAGTTGGGGTTTTTTGGAGGGGTTTGGGTGGTTTTCATGCTTGTCTTTGACCAGTTGAGTGAGGAGGTTTACAGGTATGAAATATATTTTTCATCAGGTAGAGCTGCTTATATGGTGCATGTTCCTGCTAAGCCTGGAGAAAAAACATCCACCAAGCCTTGTGGATTTATATCATATGGACACAGATATCACAGCCTTGATCAGGCAGTTAAGTTGTAAGACTCTAATTTATAATGAGCCAATATATCAAGTACTTTTGCACAGAGAAATATCACCATGTGCAAAGAGTCCTTCAAGACTGTTTTCCACGCTGGATCAGAAGAAGAAGGACAAGTTTGCAAGGAGCATCACATCCACATGCTGAGCCAGGCAGTCAAATCTTGTCTACTTTTCATCTTTGCAAGTGCAGTGACTTGATGGCTGTGGATTTTAGATGGGCTTTGTGGATGTAGAAAGGACCACTTAAACCCTGTTACATTAAAAATGGGAAGCTCTGTAACCTCTCTGAGTTGGAGTTTGCACCTGACAGATTTGTTTACAGGTGTTTTCCAGACAAACGTCACCTAGTGTGCAGAAGCAGCTGTTTTAATCAGGTAGAGACAGATGACTGCTTTAATGACTAGGGCAACAGGAACTAGGGGAGGCTCGTAGAATCTTTTATTTTATTCTTCATTTTTTTATTCTACATCTAGAGAAGATTTTTAGAGGTACCAGTAAGAGAAGGGAGCAAGTTTGCCCCACGTGTTGTGATGGAAATGAATGTTTTCTTAAACATGATCTCTGAAAATTACTTTCTGCAAGACATCTCTGACTAAGCATTTTGTGAAAGTTCATTTAGCAAATAAATATTAGATAGAATTTTGGCAAACTATAATAACACCTCTTAGTAAATCTGATATTTGTCTCATTCAAAAAAAAAAACAACAAAAGAAAACCAGGAGATAAGAATCTTTCCTGAATAATTTAAAAATCTTAAAATACTACTATCATATAAAATGCAAACACTGTTAATGCCTATGAGGAAGCCCCCAAATCCATGCAAAACAGTGGTTTTTTTTCCCAAAATAATGCATCTTATGAATTTATAAATAAGTAAAACTAGAACAAGGAATAATCACAGAATCATGGAAGGGTTTGAACTGGAAGGGACCTTTAAAAGCAATTTAGCCCAATGCCCATGCAATAAACAGGAATATCTTCAAATAGAACAGGTTGCTCAGTGACCTTTCCAACCTGACCTTGAATGTTTGCAGGGTTGGAGCTTCCACCATCTTTCTGGGCAGCTTGTTTTGTTCTGGGCAGTTTTACCTAATTTTAAATAATTTCCTCTTTACATCTAGTCAACCTGTCTTCTTTTGTTATGAAATCATTACCCTTTGTCCTGCAAAAATAACCCCCAAACTTCTATTACAAGTATTATGTATAAAAACACCTATTTTTCTGCATTTTTGTGTTCAGAATTCAGCCCTTTTTAATTTGAATTTAAAATTTGCATAAGCAATGGCTACTTGCATGTACTTGTCGCATTTCATTCATATTGACTGATAGTAAGGAAAGATTAATGGTTGTTTAGAATGGATATCATTAATGACTACATCTTAATTTATGACTGTAAAAATTGAAGGCAAAAGCCAGAAACAGGTTGTAAATGGACTTCAAATGTGCATATGGAATGTACATATATGCATATGGTAAAGACTAGGTAGCCTAATTTCACTTCTGTTAAAGCTGCCTATTGCACATACACTGGTGGCTCAGTATACAACAGAAATGATAAAGGAAATCCTTAGATATTGATGAAAAATAGCTATTATCATACCATGCTGCAGTATGTCCCACTGGGTCCCACTGGCACAGACGTACTAGATCTAAAAGGAGCTGAGGAAAACGAAAACAATCTCTCCACCTGCCCTCACCTCTGCTTATTAAAATACCTACTTGTAATACGTTTTTCGACATTTTTAATTTTCCTAAGAGAAGCAGGCAATTTCACCTCTTATAAATTGACAATTTTATTTGACATTTTCCTTCTGAACTGTGAAATAACAAAAAATATTTTAAAAGAAAAATATAGTTTCCTAGTGATTCAGGATTCACATCTCTCAATGCTCACATTTCCTGCTCGTCTCTGTGAACCTTGCAGTAATCTTAACAGCCTTATTCACACCTCTGCTAGTTTTCCATCTGCAAAGTCTTTAAATGTTGACTGACTCTGTGTGACGCCTAATCCTCTAGATTACCTCTAAACCATTCCTCTCCTGGTGGATTTTTCTTGCTGATGTATTACAGCAAGTTGGTTCAGCAGAGTTCTACATGGAAGATTTAGTTTTTTGTAAAAGAAACCTTACTTTTCAGCACAGGATACATAAGAGAAAGAAGTGTCTTTGGGAAAAGAGACAAAAGGAAAAAAGAGCATTCCATATCCTAACAGCAGCACTGCAGGAAGAAACTTATGTGCATAAGTTTACACTTAATACTGAGTGGATCCTAATCAAATATTGTAGATATGTTGTGCTTGGCTCGTGGGCTTGTAAAGAAAAGAGCTTTGTGCAGACAGAATTTAGATTAAAATAGTCTCCTTTTTTCCTTGATAATATTCAGAGTTGTCAGTTCTGCAGAAAGGAAGCTTAAACTCAAGTTTGTAATAAAAATATAAAAATATTGTATTTGATAACCAAAGACTGTGATCTATGGAAATATAACTTCAGAAAAAGGGAGGATTTTCTTCGACTGTCACACAGAGTGAAAGATGTGTTTTCCCTTGAATGCCCCTATTCTCTCACCCTCCTAGCCCTAGAGGTTCTGTTCTCCACTATCTGCAAATATGGAATGATGAGTGGAAGGTCAAAACTTGTATCGTTGGGAATATAAATGAAACATCTTTTATCTGCAGGTTAACATTCACAATGCCTGCATTGTTTTTTGGCATTTTAAAATGAGAACTTCATGGTACCCTGAGAGTTTCTTTAATGAAATTTTCTGGCACTGAGACCCTTCTATGCTTGAAGGCTTTTTCTTTTCTTGACTCCCTGGGTACAAAAACACTTGCAAGGTTACACCAGGCTTTAATAACATGATGTCACCAGCTCTTACTAAAGGATAAGTTTTATGCTGGTGGAGCAGCAGATCAGGGCAGTTCCTGAGGAAAGAAGTGTCAGCTCTTCCCATACTTCCTCTCCATAGCAGCTCCATCATAAATCCTGGGCTGCATCATCCACTCCCCAGATATCTCTGGGACAGCCACACCATTCATTTCTCCACCCAGAAAATAAATGGTCATGTAGCAGTGCTGCAAGTATGAAAATGCATCCCTTTACTGTGGGGCAAGCCAACCTGGCACCAAGTTCTGCCTCATGATGATGTTTAGGGACTAAAAATAACAAGTGCTAAGAAAATGCTGCTTCCTGGGAATTACTGTTTTTTCAGAAATTGTAAGATGGAAGAAGAAGGAAAATCAAATTTTATGTTGGAATTTTGATGGTTTGGTTGTCTTATTTACTTATATATTTATGAGGATCAAGTTATAATACCTGTATTTACCTGATCTCTAAAAATAGGAATACTTACTATACCCCTAACTTCCCTTTACTGCTTTTACTGTTCACCTGTAAATATATCTACTCTTCTGGTTGCTGTTGGAACATAAAGTACCTCATTCATTCTACAGCTAAAAACCCTCTTAAAGCTTTTAGCTTAAATGTATCCAGTGTTGTCTATGTTTATTTGCTTTTGCACCACAATTATCTGCTTGCTTAAATATCATCCCTCCAATATTTGCACTCCATTTAAAAACAGCAGTTATATTTCATTTAGGCCCCCTTCTAGGCTAGATAAACCAATATATTTTAATCTCCTCACAAGACACAATCTTGTCCACAGGACTTTGTAACTGTTTACCTACTAGTTTTCCCATCAAAGTTCATCTTCCCTGTTTCAAAATGCTTTCTGAATATGTCTATTCACAGAATCATGGAACAGTCCAAGTGTGAAGGGATCTCAAAAGTTCACTTTGTCCCATCTTTCATGGAACAGAAGCCGGATAAAGTTATCTAACACAGTGTCCAGTTGTATCTTGAAAGCTTCTAGTGGGTAGGGACACCACTGTGATCCTGAGTGGGTTGTTCAAGTGAATGATTATTCTTCATGTGAACAAATCTCTTTCTTATATCTAAATGAAACTGCTCCCAGTGGAACTTGTACATTTTGCTTCTTGTCTTCTCCATGTGGCTCCTCATGAAGAGAGAACTTCCATTCTCTTTGCAGTCATCTTTAAGTACTGAAAAACTGATGTAGTCTCTCCTGTGATGATCCTTTTCTCCAGGGAGAAAAGATCTAACTCTTTTAGCTGATAGATTCAATCTACAAGACAACAATTAGAATGTGTTCAGCTACCTGTTTTTCTACCTTCATGACTAGCAAAACCCATCTATTACTCTATTATTTCCTTATTCTTTGGAGAAGGTTTTGCAACACAGTTCCTGACTGCAGAGAGACTCTACCAAATGCAAAAAGAGAAGTTTAAAGAAAATCTATGCTTCTTATTTGCAACACTGAAAAGTTCTGAAAGATTCCTGAAATAGACCCTGAACCTAAACTATAAATGCTTACAGAGCTGCAAAGTATGTTCTCAGCTGTCTCCAAGAGGTTGTAAGAAATCAGTTTTTGAGTATAAGAAACATGTACCTTGCATGCACATATGGAGAAATAAGAAATGTTAAGATTGAGCTGCTTCTTAATGCTGATTTCCCTTGATCATAATAAACACTACATATTTTTTCCATCAAAGCTTTCTACATCAAACTTCCAGCCCAAATATGTTGTTTGAGCATGCAGACATATACCATATACTTACTACTCTGATAGTTACCTTCAACATCTGGAATTTAGCCAGTACAGAATTTCAATGAATTTATTTATATTTACACTAATATACTATAATGTTTTCCAGCTTTACTTTGGCTATAAAGACATCATTACAGGATTTGGAGGACGTACTCTCTAATATTAAATAGAAATGTTACATTGAGTCTGAGTAATCAAGCACACACAAGCCAGGAGATTAAAAATATGATGGTATGCAGTGCTAACTCAATTTAAATTGCCCATCCTGTAATATTATGTCATGCATTATTCAAATCCATACTTAAAGGTGAAAAAATGTAAACCAGAATTGTTTGAATAGGCTAAGGAGAGAGAGTAATTTTGCTTCACGGTCTAGAAGAGATCTGAAAGGGCAGTGCTCAAGTCCAAAAGGTTAAATTCAGACTAGGGGATGGATTTGAGAATCACTGTAGATGTTATAGTTATGACACTAAGATACCTGGATCATTCCTAGGAGATTTCTGCCCAAGCTGTCAGAGAGCTCATATTTATAAGGTACTATGCAAAATTTGAAAACAGAGAAAGCGTGGTATTTTAAATAACCTGAGCTTTCTTAAATAGCTTTGAGTCTGATTTGCAAAGCGAAATGTAGCCTTTAACATTCTAATATCACCTTTTATGCCTTAGAAATAATTACCCAAGAATATTATCTTGTCATAGAAACAAGGTGATTTCTGTAAAGCCAAAACTTCTAACATTACCATGTCAAAAATCAAACCAAAATTGTCTCTGCTTAGAAATATCAATGTCTAAAACTTGCTTAACAGAGGTAGGGTTTCAGTTGTCTATATATAGGCATATAATAGCAGTTTAGATACTTTGGGATATTTTCCTTCAGTCTTGGCAGATTCTTCACAGCAGCATTAGTCTTTCATATGTGCCAGGTCTTATCTGTCAGCCCTTTGACATGTCTCTGGTACCCTGCAGCATCTGAAGAGATTTCTTAAGACTTACACTGGATTAATACTTTTCTGCTTGTAAAACTTAGGAAAATTCCTACAGTCAGCCTGAGTTCTTTCAAATATTCATATTCTAGCTTAAATCTTAGGATGAGATCCATATTCCTTTTAGAAGTTGTCTGATGTGTATTTTAGACCCTAAATTTCTCAGTCTGTAAAAGAAGACAAGATGATTGAAAGAAGCTTGGACATTTCTATACCATGTTATTTCTCACACAGCAGCATGCATAAAAAGAGCACTGATAACTTCCTAAAAAACGTTTGGATCTGTGAAGATGGTAGAGCTAATGTAACCTTAGCCACTCCTCAAGGTAATTTAAGACTTAATTCTATGATCATACTTTCCTTATATGTCCCCTTTCCATGTACAGAACCAGTAACAGGACCCTGGAGCTGAAAGGATGTGGAGAAAGGCCAAGATAGGGCTAAATTCTCTGCCTTTGCAAATGAATTCAACCTGATTAATTCCAGGGAAATTGCTTCACTGATTTGAACAGTTATTCTGTAATGACACTGGTGTAGATGAGACCAGCATGTAATCCAGTATTTACTGTTTGTGCACATACTGCAGCAAATGGGGTGGTGATGTTACTGCCCTGTACAAAGGCATCACAGAATATTAAACTGAATATTAAAAATAGTCCTCTAGCTTCATGATCTGCAGAATATTCAGATAACAGCAAACAATTTATTCTTTCGTATCAAACTGCTGGTGCCTGCCTTTACCGTTGTCACATACCCTTCTCATTCAAGGAAACATCATTTTCTCCTGAAAGGCAGCAGAATTTCTGCCTCAGGCTGAGCATGAATCAACAACAAATGCTATAGCCCATACTATAATTTTATAAACTATCATGTTTTGGAAAACTGAGTTTAAGCTATAATCTATGATGAAGTTACAATTCCTCCAAGGGAAGACACAATAATGGGCAACATCAGGAGCCTTTGGGGAAATTCAGTATTCCTGGACTTCTAAAGTAATAGAGGTATCCAAGAAACATCCACTAGAGGAATTAACCCAGTAAATATAATTTTTCTCCCATCAAAACTGTTTAATTAGATGGGCTTAAGAAAGTCTGGAATGATACTCACCATTCTAATTCATATAACACAGGTTTAAATGTATCCCTAAAACAATTTAATAGAACAGATTGTTCAGCTATGCTAGAAATATATTATTGTACTTCACAGAACTGTTTTTACATTCATTGTCATTTATAACAATATTTTATCACAAGGAGAATCCTTAGGCACTTGTGTGTCATTAGCAGTGAGGTAAGAGAAAAAGTAAAGATATTTCAGGCTAGCTTAAGGAGTAGAGTGTCATAACTTCATTAAAACAATAAGTTGTATTTATCAAAGACTGCATCTCTATTATAGGGATCTACCTGTTTCTCACTGTCAGATTTTATACACACTTGCATTATCTGGCACACTTGCAATATATATTGAATTAGGGATATCTAACCTCAAATATAACTTGAAACTTCATATAAATTTTGACTGAGATGTGCCAAGGCCCAACCTGATACTTCCACTGAAAAAAAACACAAAATTCTTGTGATAAGAGAAACTGTGTTCTGAAAGCTTTCACCTATGAAGACACACAAATTCACTTTTGAAGTAACTAATTCAGGCATGATTATTTTTTTTTAAATGGGGAAGAAAGACAAGCTGAAAACAAAGGCCCAGCAACAGTAAAAAATCTTTTCAGTTTTCATTCCAATACAAAATCACAGTCTTATACCCTGATGACAGACATGGAATCCAGTCCTTGTTCTCTGGTCTTCTTATTACTAACAATCACAACAAGTTAATGAAACAAATTGGGAACACCAAAATTGCTTAAGCTACAAGTCATATTAATTAGCCTTATCTCTCAAAAACATGAGGTTATTATGTACAGTGAGTTTTACAGAACTGTGTGATTTTTAGATCAATTGACATTTCTTGCTCTCTGAAGCAGCTCTCCAGGATCTTTCTTTAGCTCTGTGGTGGATCTACAACTTGAGCCAGTACCTGACATTGCAATCACTATTCACTGTACTTTGGTGATTTGTATTACCTGATTTCTGTGAGGTAGCAATGGGAAAAACATGCAAGAGATGGCCAGCTTCACAGCTCTTTAGAGATTACCTCTGCACTCTGATGTGTGGCCCCACGCCCCAAATTATGAGCAAGTAGATAAGTGATACATCCAGCACAGTAAAGTAGTCTTTCCTTCTGCTCCAAGATCTCAGAACAAGCCAATAACATCATTAAAAAGACTGGATTATCAGTTAATTTTCTTTGGGTATTAGGTGTTGATTTTGAGGAGTGAAGAATGTTTCACTATCTGTAACAGTGGCTAATAATGGATAACTGCTCATTTTTGCTGACCACTATAGAATGTATTCCCCATCATCAAAGAGCACTGCAGTTCAAGTCCCTCTTCAGGGGAAAAAGCTGAATGAAAACAAATGGATCTTCTGGTTTCAAGAAAATGAGTAATTAATACCCAACCAGGATTAAAAGCTGCATTTTATTTATGTGACTTGTTTAATTAAATCATCTTGTTTTCATGAAAAAAACATTGATAATAAAGGATTAATTTGATATTAATGCAGACATCGTATGTACTTCTGTCAGAATTCCTCTGTAATTCAGTGTTAGCTAAATGTACCTTTAAAAGAAAGTGCCACTCAGAAAAAAAAAAAACCCAAAAACATGGATTAGTGAATTTGGGTTTACTTTATATTATTTTTTTCCCATTATAGAGTCTTTTTGTCTAAAAAAGAATGGTTTAAAACTGTTGAAGAAGCATAAAATGCACCCATTTACAAATTTAACATTCCTTAAATTGGTCAGACTGTGCTTTTATAATCTAAATCTTTGAGAATTAGCTAAAAAAGGGCTGTATTCGGAACAATCAAATCAGTAAAGAAGTGTATTTATATGCTGAAATACATTATCAGCACTGAGTTTTGTACCCTAAGTGAGCTCTCCAGCCATCTTCTTTCCTGATTTCATAGACAAACACTTTTGCTTCTTTTCTCTGAAAACATCAAGAGAAATTATACATGTACTAGAGTAGAAGTTTGGAATTGTCAACTCCATACTTAAGTTCTGAGTCAAATTACCATTATGTATGGATTACAATAACAATAATCTTTTCAAGCAGTCAAGGCCAAAACCTGGTGTTATATATCTCAGCATTTTTCCATTGTCTTCAGCAGTACTCCATTAATTCGTAAGTCACTTCTGTGGTGGTTTTAGTGTTTCCAGTGTTAAAACTCATGTTAGTTGAGCACTAATTTATACCTATATAGGCTCATATTCTATTAGTATTTATAAAGGGAATATATTCAATCCTACAAGAATTTGGTACATATCTGTTTTAAGGAGTTGACTGTGCAGGTAACAGAAAGACTATTTGTACAATATAATACTGAGTGTATGGTATTTCATTCACCTGAATCACCCTTCAAGCACATCTCTCTGCAAGTTAGGTTCAACAAGTGTTTGTATGAGGAAAAGATTTTTCTCAGTCCAACAGGGTAGGCCAATAGTCAGCGACCCTTTGGATTGTGGGTCTTCTAGGGTTCTGTTCCTTTTCCCCCTCCATTTCATTGTAATTATTGGTTTTGTTGTTATTATAATAATTCTTCTTATTATTAACTTTATTTCAATCTTAAACTGCTCTTACCTCCACACATGGGTTCTATTTTTTCCTTATTTTACTCCCCATCCCTGGTCACAGGGAATGACGAGGCAGGAAAGGAGAAAATATCAAGTAAAGAAATTCAGGATGTGTTTATATTTACTGCATTTCTCTCTGATTATTCATGTGGTCATCTTTTGCAGACTGATTATTCTACTACATGCTTTCCATTAGTGCAAAAATATTGCCCAGGCAACAACATGTAAATATGTGTGTCACCCTATTTGTATTTAGATGGTACTTACCTCAGGGCTTTTTACCTCAGATATTTTTCTGTGGGTTTCCAGAGACTAAGACATAATATATGCTATAAAAAAATCTGTGTGAATAATGGCACCCTGAAAAACAAATACCCAAAAGAGAAGTTCCCAGAAAAAGAAGCTGACATCTAAACATCACAGTACCAAACACAAGGAAATGTACCTGCAGGAAGATGAGTATCTCCCCAGAAATACTTGTGTAACTCTGTCTGTCCAAAAGTTTTCACTCTGGGTTTCATTTTTGACAAATAGACGATTAAAAGTGTAAACTACATCAGTATTTTAAGTATTTGGTTTAAAAATATTGTTTGAAGAACGTTATTTATTTCAGGTTCCTTTTATAAACTGCAAATAAGAGTGGCTTGTTGACCGGATTTGCTGTGATGGAGGGCAGGACTTGGAACACTCAGTTTCAAATTGTTCAGATATCAGGTGTGTGGGATACCTTCACTGAGCTTGCACTGGGATGAACTTTCTCTGTTAGGTGCCTTTCTCTTCCATTTGACTACTGGTGAGATGCTGACTTCAGGTCAGATAAATTATGATTTCATATGTACATATTTCATACACTGATATAAACTTAAAGTTTCTGACAGCCATAACTGTTTTTTTACATTTGAGGGTGAAAAATTCTGGACTAATGAAGAGTACTTTCTATGTCATAAATGGATACTGCTGAAAGAAACAACATTCTCTAGTTATCCAATGAAAGAGAAAATAAAACATATCCTGAGCATTTATATAAAATTTGTTTCAATTTTTCATTTAGGGTTGACATTCTGAGAGTTAGCTGTCTGGTCCATGCTGTCACCTCTCCCCAAGCCCTCATTTAATGGAGAGATGAGAATCTTCAGGGGGTGATTCATCCCACCTGTCCAGGTTCCAGTAGGGGTGAGGATGATTCATTACTACAGTTCCTTCAGCTTGCAGGAACTGTAATTCATTATGGCAAAACCACTACAGAAAACCAAAGACAGACATTGACCCAAAGAACTTGACATGCTCACGTGCTCTCTAGGCTATTCTGCATCCAGAAGGTAGAGATCTCCAACACCTGAAACTGCTCATACAGGGAAATATAAAAACTCTTTAAAATACATTATAAATGTGAATAAAGGGTCTACTTGAGGAACACAGGAAAACCTTTCTAGAAAGCCAATAATCAGAAAAATGAGGAAATTACAGAAGACATTACTTGATAAATTCTTTCCGTAGCATTCTTTGAGGGTTTCTAAGCATCTCTGCTAATTTCTTTCAAAGGAAAATCCAAGCAGATTAAGAAAACACTTTAAACATATAATCACAATTACTAATTTACTATTACTCTTATCATTCCACGTATTTGTGCAGGAAAGACAAAAATATATTAAAATATTTACAAAATCAATTTAATTTCTGTATACAGTTTTAGAAGACTACAATACTATATGAATATATTAAATATTCTTTTCTACAAACATGGATTAAGAACAGTACAGCTACTGAACTCTTAGTAATAATTGTAGATGTTTGCATACATTACTTGAAATTTCTCAAGACATGATCATCATAAAACATTTTAGATAAGTCTTATTTGAGTAACTGGTTTCTTACATTTCTTAGCCTGTCCTAAAATCTGCACCATGGAGCTGAATATGAGGGCTGGGTTTCAATGTGATTGAACTGTATGCCTACAGTTTGTCTTTATTGTCTCTGAACCATACAGCTTCCTACTGTAGTCCCCTTTGAGTGAGCAGCTGTTCAATACTAACATGACCATGATTTTTAGACCCTACCATAAATGATATCACTTATAGGATCATGGGATGTTTCTATAAATGAGGAAAACTATGAAAGTATTTATAAATGGTAAGCAAAATATGATGAAATCCGAATTTCCCCAACAGATGTGCACACACAGTTGAATGTTTGCTGAAAAACTACCTTAAAAGAACATGAAGTATTCACATTTGGTAAGAAATTGCACAGGACTCCATTGGTCAAAAGCCCTCCAGGGAAAGAAATGTTTCCCTATATTTGATGTCATTTTTTTTTGCAGCTGCCTTATCAATTTTCTTTAGATCTTAAATATTAATCAGATGATACAGTATTCAAAAGCCTTCTTGCATGTCTTCAGGCATCTTTATCATATAAGTGGACCAACTCTGAATACATATTCTAAAGCATATTGAAGGAGCCTAAAAAATGAGACAAGTCTCCTTTTCCGGTAATGTACCTGTAAGTATGATTAATATTAATACATTTGAAGAGTGCATATTGAATATGTTGCGCATTTCTTGAAACAAAACTGTGCATTCAGTGCTGTTGGAATAGCCATGTATCTCACAAACAAGCGTTCAGGCTACAGCAAGAGACGCCATCTGCATGCCTTTCTAACTGATACTGAGAAATTAATTCAGTGAAAAAATAATATACTCAGGTCATTTGGGTTATTTTCCAAAATCACAGGCTGTGATTGTTAATGTTAATTTAAGTTAATGATTAACTTAAATATTTATTCAGGTTTATTATTTATCAAACTTGGTATTCGCATTTCACTCCTTGTCAGATATTTGAATCATGTTCATTGTCTGCATTTGGGTATGAACAGCTGTAGGGCACTGTTTCAGCAATCCACTTGGTTCATCTAAACAGAAATAACCTAAGAGGTAGCTTGAAAAGGTAGCTGAATCTTTAAATATTTTGGAAAGGTTGGTGAATATAAGTAAACAGACTGAAGGAAATGAAAGAGCAAGAGGAAACAACTGATAGGGTAATAAATTATTTATTTTTCCCACGCAGACATCTTGCATGAATATATTTCTTGAAACAAACAAACAAACAAACAAACAAACAAACAAAACCCCTAAAACTTAATTCATTTTATATAAACTTTAATATTTTAAATACACCCTAATATTTTTTCTCACCATCACAGAAAGAAAAATTTGCCAATTTCCAGAATGCTTGAAAACAGAGACTGCAATCAGATTTCTGCCTGCTTTAATAGCTTTTCTGCTAGGATGGAAACACAGGGAAGAGGGAAAATCTATTGCTTGGATCTAGTTGCCTAACAGACTATCTAAAATAAATACTTTTAAAAGTCTATTGTTGAAATTGTTGAAATAAAATACAGGAAACACATAATAAAGTAAAAAAGGACTCGCTGAATACTTTCAAGAGACTTGACTGTTGTCTTTTAACTCAGAAAATCAAATAGTGAATGTCAATCATGTGCAAATGGAAAACAATACAGTATAACATCATAGAATCATTATGATTAGAAAACACCCCCAAGGTCATCGAGTTCAACCTTTGCATATATATAGAGCCAGAGTGTCAGTTTGTATAAACAACAAAACTCCATCTATGTCAATGGATTTTATTAAATTTATACCGAATGGTAATCTTCCCTGAAACACATTATAAATAAATTTCATTAATAAAAACCAGAAACAAAGAGAGTCAGAACATGTTCTTACAGAAGTTTTTGTAGGGAAACATAGCGTGGCTGGAGAATACTCAACCAAGATAAGGCAAATAGACACTTGGAGGCTGCAGCTTACCAGTGTTTTGCCCCAACCAAGATGCAGATTAGTGGGCTTCATTTCTGTTGCACTTCAATATCTCTACATGTACTAGAAGATTGTTTTTTTTCTAAACCCTTTGTCTGGAAGTCCTTCTAATGGCAAAGCGAGGAAACCGTGCCACTTACCAAATTCATTAAAGGCATTTTGAATAGATGCAGGTCTATTCATGACTTCATTATACAGTCAAATACTGTTCCATGAATAATAGTTTATTTATAAGGGCTTGTATTGTGCAATATCATCTTGAACTGAGGCATTAAATATGTAGTTGGCCTTCAGCTTATGTAACCAGCTTCTTAAGAACCATATGAAAAACAACAGTAGAATTTGATTTTGTCAGGGAAGTTATTTCTCAGGAAGAATTTGCTTAGTAAAATCACATAAAGATATTAGGCTTGCCATTTTCTTGTGCAATTATCGTGTTGGTTTTTTTTTTTTAATCTTTATACCACTATTTCACATCTTGCTTTTCATATGAGTACAGGCTATAACATAATGGATTAGCTGTCAAACAAATGGCCTGTATTTGATTTTCAAACAGCACAGCTTCTGCCAAAAAAGGGAGGAATCAAATTTCATTTCAAACTACATTACCAACTTTATTAGGGTAGAGATGATCACTCACCTGTGCAAAGCTCCAGGTTTACAACAGATGAGACCACCCTAGATACAGGATTTTGAAGATTTGTAGTATTGTACTATGGCCTGAGCTGTTTTCCTTTGAGATGGCAAAGAGTCTGAAGGGATGAGAAAATCAGATCAGAGGATTTGTCCGATGAAGCTCAAAATTAGAAATGTTTCAAATTAAATCTGAAAGCCTTCTGTTGATTTCTTTTGCTTTTGTGAAGTCAAGAGCGGAAGCTTTACAGAAGGAAAGAAAAAATATCAAAGAGGCCAGATACACATCAACAACAAAACTAAAAGTAATACAACATTTTCAAAGGGGTACAGGACAAGTTAGTGGGAATTTCTGCTTCATTTACTTGCAGAAAACACACAAGAGTCATCATGAATTTAGAGACACTAAGCAAGAAGTAGTCTTTAGCTTCCTATTCCTGTAGCCCAAGTTCATGTTTTTGTTGCAGCATCCTCATCAGGCAAGGACAGCAACATCGCTTTCCCACCAGTTCCTTTTTCCTTTCCCACCTTTTCCTTCTGGAAGGAAAGAAGAACATGGAGAGTAAAGTGGAGTAGCACCCTGTAGTGCCTGATTTGAAACCAGAATCAGGAGCAATTAAGCACATCTCAGAGAGTACAAGTTAGACCTATCAAAGATCAGCAACATATATACCTGAATAGTTCACAAAAAATCTTCCCAATGAATTTATTTTAAATTAATACATTCTTACATTAATACACTTCCATAAGAGTCACATGCTGAACTGATCTCCTAAATGTTGCATAATATGTAATATTTTTACAAATCCCTGATTTTTGATCCCTAACGTACTCAAATTTTTACATCCATAATGACGGTAGACTAGTACTAGTTAATTTTCTGCTTTTTGAAAGAAAGAGCCACACAACAAAGGACCAGATATATGCTGACATGAAGGATAATTCACAAACAGGAAATAGTAGGAAAGTCTCAAAATTCTTCATGTTGGAGCAATAAATGCATCTTTAAAACAAGAAATTTAGAATTGGCACATATTTAGAAGGTGGATTATGAATATAAAAAAGTTAAGGTTACAGTCTACACTGGATTTCCACCACTGTGTTTCCCCACTAAATTCAATCAAAATATTAGTGATCTCTTATGGAGCAGATTTTAAATTATATGGTATCTTATAGAATAGTTGTCTCAAAATCAAGGACTACCTGTCTTTATGTGAGGTGTTCGCCTAAGATTTTGAGCAGCAGAAACAAAATCTGTAGCAAGGACTATGATTTTACAAGAGAAATTGTCACCAAATGCAAAACCCATGCTAGAAGATAAAACTATGTGGAATCATAATGCATTAACAGGAGCAACACAACAGACATACATCCATTTAAGTCATGCTGCTTAAAAATTTGATTTAATTCTCTACAGTTTGTAATATACAATATAGAATGGAGCAGTAGCTGAATTATTGTTCATCTTTATGTCTGCATTATGCATGTTGTCTAATTTGTCAGTTATTCCTGTGCCTAGGGCTGAAATCTGTAACAAACAATTGGATTACTGGCTTAAATTTTTTTTCACTATTAATGATTTGTCTGGACGAGGATCAAGAATTTGCACATAGTTCAAAAGCATCTGAAAACACTGAATGCAAATATTTCACGGGCTGGAAATGCTTGAGAATCTGGTTTGTTGGTTGGTTTTGGTTTTGTATACATATAGTCTTAGAATGCATGTCTTACTTATGTAATAAGAATATGCTTACATTCCTTGATAAAATTCAACTATCTATGAAGAATGCCCATCAAGAAAAAGGGAGAGAAAGGCCCAAAGTGTAGGAAAAAAACGAGGAACCAGATAATGATTATCACCTGATATCAAATTTTAGTGCTGTCTTTAAAGTGCTCTCCAAAATCATGAAATGAAATCTGTTTGAAGCTGCAAATTTCTTTGGAAGTCTGGCATTTATTTTTCAACAAGTTCTAATTTTACATGTATTTGTATTTCTTAGTGATTCATGGGACACAGTGAACAAATACATGAACCCACATAAATTTCTCTCCCCTGTAATATATCCCTGATTAAAAAGATGTCTGTCACATCAGCAGTACTTGTTTCTTTTGATATCAGAAGAGGAAATTAGTTCAGTTGTTCAGTAGAAGGTGGTTTTTCAGATGTAAAACTAAAATATTAATGAAATCAAAGCCGAATAGGAATGCCATTTGATAAAGCAAGGCCAAAGAGAAGAAACAGGGAACAGAAAGAGCATAAGCATTTCTGGAGGAAAACACCAAACAAAGTCTTTCACAAAAGAAAAAGCCAGTAGGAAACAAATATCCCTGTCTGACTGAGGTTGCTGAGTCTTTTCTACTGTCAATAAATGTTGCAAGCAGCAGTGACTGTGGCTATATTCTGCAGCAGTTCACTGTTTGATTCCTTCCTTGCTTAACTTAACACTAGTTAAGTGTTATCTACTCTTAGCTTCTTTTTCTATCTTTCACTTTCCTCATTTTAAATTATATTAGCATTTACCTTTCACCCCAGGTCTGTTAAGGATCAGTCTCCTCTGAGACCTTATCAAAGCTGTTCAAGTAAATTAAATACTTTGTGGAAATGTACAATTTAAAGAGCACCTAGCTATAGATGCCATATTTTTCATCTGTTACTCAATAAAAGTTGAAAAATGCTTTAAGCAAGTTCTTCTTCTTTTCAAATTATGCATATTTGGCATTGAGATAAGAAGGATTAGTTCATTTATCCCGAGGCTCTGGAAAATTATTTACAACATTGTACTAATCTACTTCTTCATTTTCTCTTCCATGCATGATTTCTTCAGGGCTTTGGAAATTTTCTTTCCATTTTCTGTTGACTGCTTGATAGGAATGACACCTCTTCATGTAGCATCTGCCTGTCTACAGTTTGAGTCCTCTGTTTCCTTTACCATGGCTTTGTCTTTTCTCTGAAAGCCAACTGCCCAGACATGTCCCAACACAGCAATATAATGCTGCAGAAGTAGCAACTCCAGGCAATATTAAATTACTGCAATAAGAGATTTGAGTTTGGTTTTTTGCACTTATTTTTTGTATGGTTTTATCTCCACTCAGAATACCAGGACAGCTAATAGATCAATATGAATATAAATGGAATCTGGCATGGTAAATGTCTGTGCTCTACACATCAAGCCATTTACACGAGAAGGTTTTGACATACTTTTATTCTGTATTATGAGGTTAATAACAAGTTATGTTGATTGATGCCTTATGGCAACAAATCTCCTCTAGGAAGATTCTAAGAGTATAATGCAGAGTTTCAGAGATGCATGAAATAGTAGGATAATGAGGCAGAAGGAACTAAATTTTAGCTGGAATTGCTTCCAGCTAAGCATGCATTCTTTATACATATAAGCTTTGGAAGACCGACTTAGAACAAAACAAAACAAAACAAAAGTGAGAAACAGGAAAAAACCCTCAACCAACCAACCAACCAACCAACCAACAAAAAAAAAAAAATCCAAAACCAAACAACAACAAAAAAATCTCAAAAAAAACAAAAAAAAGAGAAAAAAATACACAAAACAAAGAAGCCCCCCAAAACACAGAGAAAAATATAAAAATACAATGCAAAAATGAAAATATCATTGCATTTAAATATCACATTACTGTGCTACTCCCTTGTCCACAGGTAACATAAGAGGAAAGCTTCTAAGGAAATTGGGTAGGCTGAGCCATCTCCCTGGACTACACTCCTGGAAAAGGCACACTACATAATCACACAAAGCAGTATTGTTGTCTGACACTCTCTCAGAAATCCAGCAATATTGTTTTCAGCTTTTTCTTCCCATTTTCCTGTGTGTAGGGATGCTTATTAAGGCCTTTTTTCTGAATCTGATGCTGAGTTACTCCATGTGATATTCCCCAGCAGACTCAGGCAGTTTTGAAATTTACACATTCTCTTCTTAATGGTGAAGAGAAGTTTCCTATCGAAAGCCTTTGTTAATAGTAGGAGTTAGTAACATTGTCACATTATCATTTTCCCAAGATTAGTTTATAAGCACATATGAATTACCAAGATGTGTTCTTTTTTATAGCATTGGAGAACTATAACACAGGAAGAGAAAAGCCAGAGAAAAAGTGCTGATTTTAGCTATTGCCTTGTACTAGTTTCAAAACATAAACCAGGAGTGAAAATGAAGGGTGGAAAGTAAATCTGGTCAGTAGCACAAAAATTAATTGCAGCTGAAAGTATATTGAGACCTATGAATACTATGTCTTAGATGAGCTACATTCAGTGCCATTTAGAGGGAAAGTAGTAAATTTAAAAATTGAAAATGCACACTTGCCTTTTCCGCTCCTGGCAGTTTTTCTATTGATCAGTTGTTAGCTACTGGAAATATTTTTCTAGTCCGGTTTTGCTTTATTATCCTGTACTTAGATTTTCATGCAGGATTTTGCTGTCTTAGAAACAGAGATCATACAATGCACACAAAGTTTTCTAAATATAACTGTCATACACTCTTGGGAGTATACAGATTTTTATACCTCTTAAATCTTTGATTTCCATACCTAAGGGAAATTCAAATGTCTCCTTGTTTCCTGCCTACAAATGACATTATGCATAACCTTAAACTCAAGCAGCCTGTATATAATTTGTGTTTTATCAATTTTCAGACATACTGTACAGTGATTTTGCATGTTGTACTTAAAAAATTGTTCCTCTACTGTTTCCTGATTTTATAATCTCCGTTGAATTCTACATTTTCATGATCAGTATTCTGACTCATAACATTAAATTGCATCAGGGCAACTATACAGAAAATTAAGTATTATGCTTCTTCAGTCTTTTTTTCTAGGAATGAAACCACGGTGACTCCCGTCCTTGGTGGTCCTTTAAATGGATGACAAGCAGCACTATCCCAATTCCCTTTATTTACTATTTTAATGGTCTATCAGTGTGCATACCTTCAGTACAATGAAACAGTTCCAAGATGAAGGACAGCGGGTGACTCATTTTGACCTTCACCCTGTCCCTTTTTGCGCTCTCTTCCATCTATGCTTTTAAAGGAAACTCTTGGCAGTTAGGAATTCTAGAAGCACAGACTCAGAGAGTAGTTGGGAGAGGTGGGGAGGTCCCTACAGGTATCACTTACTCTGAGTACCCTGCTCAAACAGGGTCAGTTGCAGCAGGTTGCTCAGGGAGCTCTCCAACCAGATTTGGAATATCTCCAAGGATAAAAACTCTGTAAGTACATTGGGCAGCCTGTTCCCTGGGAAGGATCACCTTCCTTGACCTGCTGGCAGTGCTTCTAAGGCAGATCAGGAGGTTGTTTGCTTTCTTTCCTAACGTGGCACACTTTTATATTTAAGTTTATATTTAACTTGGTGTCCAGCAGGATCCACAGGGCCTTTTTTGCAAGACTGATTTCCAGTCGGTCTCCAGCCCATCTGATGTATCAAGTCATTCCTTCCTGGGAGCAGAACTTTGTCCTTCCCCTTGTTGAACTTCATGAGGTTCCTGTCATCCCATTTCTTCAAGCTGTGGAGGTCCCTGTGAATAGCAGCACAACCAAAGCAGTACTGCCTGCAGTATCAGCCCCTGAGGCACAGCAATTATCCTTTTTTTCCTGTGAGGGTAACAAAATAGTGAAATGCATTGCTCAGAGAGGTTGTGGTCATTCCATCCCTGAAGATATTTGGTGTACCAACCACTCCTTCCTGTTTTATATAGTTTGAAATATTCTGAGAATGTTCTTTTTTCCATTATCCATGTCATTAATAAAGGCCCCAATAGCGATCCCAGCTCATTCACCAAGTTAGTCAGCTCATTATAGGTGTCCATCAACAAGGCTGGTAAAACATGATTTTCCCTTTGCTGACTACCCCAAATCATTCTCTCTTTCCTGTGTTTGGAAATGGTTTCTAGGATTATTTCCTCTGCCTCCTGTGACCAAGGTGATGCTGAAAGACTTTTAGTTTCTTGAATCTTGCTCCTCATGATGATGGGAGTGATATTTGCTTCTCTCAAGTCCTCAGGAACCTCTCCCATGACCTTTCAAAGATAATTGAGATTTTTTTGCAAATTACATCTCTCAAATTCCTCTGAATTCCAGGGTGTATCCCATCATGAAAGTAATCTAAAGTTCAGGCTTGATGAGAAGACATTTGAATTATTTCCTTAGAGAATCAAATAACTGTGACACTAAATAGGTGTAACCTGTTTCAGCTATCCTTCAACAGCCCGGTTCGTTACCTCAATTCTTACTGGTTCAGGGCATATCAGTATCTATATTTTGTGTCCAAACCAGTAGCAAAAATACTAAGATGTTCAGATTGATTTGGGATGGTGCAGAGATATTAGAGATGTTGAGGAATGTGTTTGCAGCTGGGTATGCAGCTGCCGTGTGAGCTGCCTGTTTAGCAGGAGTGGGAAATGGCAAGAACCTCTGTCAAGAATTCTGACCCTTTTTGTGACATTGAGGGCATGGGACCTGTGGCCTGTCCAGGTGACCAGACACTCAGAGACACAGCAGGAGTTGATGGCTTAGATAGGAGACCCCATGCGCACAGACTGTGAGGGTGTAAAAGCCCAGGGATTGCTTTGTTCCAGGTCCCTTGGAGGCACCCACTCAAATTGTGCTGCTGTTCCAGGAGAACTGGCATGACTGCATGGAGCAGGGTGTGCAGGGAGTCCTGAGGGACTCCCTGGAGCCACCCTCTGAGAAGGGGCTTTGGTCCCAGCAGTGACTATCTCAGGTGGTGGGTGTATCAGAGTAGCTCCAGAACGGTCAGACAGGAAAGTTTGCTTGACACAGACTTATTTCCTCAAGTACTGCATGAGTTTCTCTAAACTACTTTTGCATGTGAAGTGCTAGGTTTTGTGTGATACCACACCTTGCATGTTTCCCATATCCAGTTGTACAGAGACTCTGCTATTCCCCACTGCTTGGTGAGCAACCTCATTTAAACAAAATCTAATTTCTTCAAATACAGAGAAACATAAATTCGTAATCCTGATGTTCTCAGACTCCAAACTTTAGAGACAAAGAATTTTACTGCAAATGGTTGAAATGGCAGTGACATTACAATCGACAGTTATGGGCAGTAAACCCAAGGCAAATGCCACTTTAACTTTCAGGTCTATGCAAAAAACAATAGGACACTGAGTCAAGTCACCTTCCAGCTTTCATATGTGAACAACTTTTACTGTATAACCTAAATACATGTACCCTCAATTGCACACATCTACAATTCACATAGCTGTCTAACTACTTAAAAATTCTCGTTTCATACCTACATTATTTTCCTTTGCTACTCATGCATAACAGGACATTTAAATCCACAATTTTTAGTCACAAAAGATACTCACTAGATTTAGCTTAGACTTACTTGAAAGCATCTCTTAGGATTTTTCATGCTTTTAAAGACTGTGTTATTTTCTATTTTCTATATTCCATTTTCTTCTGAAAAAATTTCATGGCTCAAGGAAAGCATCACAAATCTTTACTGTTCTTTCTTCATATTTCCATTTACTATACTAATAAGCTTATCCCAGACACCAAAACCTATTCATTCTCTTGCATGTTTTTTTTAAATGAAGTTAAGCAACTGAGACTTCAGAATGTTACAGCTTTTGAAGAGACTAACTACTTATCAAGTGTGGTCAGAAAATTCTCACTTATAAATTACAGAATTCTTTAGTGTGTGGTTGGCTACTTTTTATTGTAAAAATATCTAGATATCAGTAAATCAACACAATTAAGGACTTTTTATTAAACTTTTCCTTGCATGAACATTAGTCTATCCAATTATCTTTAACTTTGTTTTGGCCTTCATGCTAAATATTTAGCTTACTTTCTCAAATTTAGGAGAACATTTGTTCCCATTCTCATTTTCAACATACTAAAATGCAGAGAAATGCTTTTTCTTCTAAACAAATTTGAACTATTTTTTAAAAAATAAATATATAACTTTAGAGATCAGATACTTAAAACAGAATGCCCAATGCTGATATATCAAAACATGTTGTTTCATTATTTAATTTATTTTTAAAATATTTTCTTGCACCATTTTAAGATCTTTCACTGGTGTTCAATAAAATTATCTTTTTCTTAGAAAAAATATAAAGATCACCTTAGAAACTAGAATGAATCTAAACAAAAAGAAAAAAAAAAAATGTAATGTTGCATGGATTTATGAAAAGAAATATGAAGCGAACAATACATTCTTAGGTGCACTTACAAAGGCACTTCACACCAAACAGTTTTAACAATTCTTTTTTGTCCAAAAAACAATTTCAAATGGTCTTACAGTAAAATATTATCAAGGAAGGAATATCAATAAAAGTCTTAACAATTATTTCACGGTTGGTGAAGGGAATCAACGGAATTAAAGAAACTATTGACAATTTTACAAAGAAAGCAGTTTTAAGGTTTTAGGTTGAAAGTAAAAATATTGGCTGTTTTAATCAGGCATTTGCCAAGGTAAAAATGATTTGAGTATTCAAAGATGGTTTCTCACTCTTTCGGCTTTTTTCAAGTAGAAACATTGGGAACATTTTTTCTTGTCATATTAGAGTTATTTGTCTCCTTGTCTTATTTTATGATCCATGAAGAATAAAGGGAGATAAAAAATGAAAAAGCATAATGAAGGCTATCTGTTGTTTTCTAAAAAAAAGAGCATTTTGGGTACACATTCAGTGAAGGACCCCATTTTTTTCTCCTTTCCAACAAAATTACTGTTCACATTTATACATTAGAGAGGGTCTGTAATTATTTAATAAATAATAGAAATTATAATGAAATTAGCCCCTTTAAAGCAAGTGCAGCAATCGCTGATAAACTGTATCTTTCTGCAAATTCACCACAAATTAAGATATTTAGGAGGTTCTCTATACAGTAAACACTGATGAGTCAGCCCAAAGCACCAATACTTGTGGACAAACTCTTCTGTGGAAGAACTAATGGGTTAACCAGAGAAGTCTAATTCCCTTTGTCTTAGAATATCTGCTTCTGAGTGAGACTATATAAAATACGTCACGCTGGAGAGCAATCTGGAATTGAATCTAACCCTCCTGGTGTTGCACTTGTGTTGTCTCTGACAGTTCCTTTTGGCAGGGGATCACTAGGCCAGAAAGAGGCACTATTTATCCACACTGCATCTTGATTTGAAGGCTGTTCTCTCCCTTCCTGCAAAGACTCTTCAAAGAGACCAGGCCTACCTAGGGACACTGTATAGTACATGCAGCACAGCCTTTTATGAGCTTCATTGACATGCTGTACTAACACTGTTTTTGCCTGAAAAAGGCAATGTTGGAAAATCAACTAAGTGAGAAAAGCCATGGAAAACAGCTGTGGTTTGAAGTACTTGATCTTTGTCCAGATTGACCTCCAGTCCCTTCTGGGGGCTTTAGCCCAGATAAGGACTCAAACTGAAACTTGTGGCTCTAGCATGGAATATTTCCTTCTCCAGCACAGATGGAAAATCAATGGCTACTGACTGGCTGGTTCTGAAAATCAGTTGCACAATGTATATTAGAAACAATGAGGAGAATGATTTCTCTCTCTCTGAATAACTGTCCTCAATATAAGGAAACTCTTTAGAGAGAACTGTAAAATCAAATTCATGAACAAATTAGCAGAATAATAAAATAAAGTGGTCATTCTTAAAATTATAATTCCACAGTGCATTAACATGCAGATACTTATGCTTCCATATTTCTAAGATGTTTTTCCCTTTTTGAAGACACTATGTGCACTTGATATTAATGGTTTATAGAAAATGTGCAACAATTTGGAATAAAGTCAATGTGAGTAAAATGAATGATGCTCTCACAAAACTTTTTTTGTCACTGCAAGTAGTAATATTCATTACTAAACAGAAAGGAGTTAGAGGTGTGAGGTGTTGATATTTCATGTATAAATTGAAGATTCATGTATCCTTATCTGCTAGATTGCTTACAAATTCCATATATTTCTAACTTGAAAAAGTAGTTCTTAACAGGTAGTTTATGGTATCTTATACCTGCCCCATTTGAGTCATAGGGCAGAAATGATGTCCTCTTCATAGCCTCCATCTCCAGAAATATCAAAAGTGAAGAAAAGGTAGAAATAATTTTCTATAAGCAGTATATATCTAAAAGTTCTTTGTCCTTTTGATGTGAATTCTAAACCAAAAATTTAAATTTTTTATAGACAACATGAAATCTTATCAGCCTAATTTAACCACTCCACTAGATAAAGTAAAATATTATTGCTTTACTATTGAATGTAGGTGCCATAATTTTCGATGAAATGTAAGACAAGTCTGTTATCCCTTAGGGAGTACACAGCAGCTTCATTTATTTTTCCATGATATATTAGCTTTCCAAGGATGCTTTTTACACATATTGGTTATCCATTTACAGGACTGAAACAATAGGTTGTCCCTAGCAGCTGAAGAAAAGTAAAAGGTGAAATGACAGAAGAAAATGTAGGAAAAACAATTAACTTTTTTACTGCTGGGATTTGGGGGAAATATCGCATGTACAAAAAAATTAATGACTATGGACTTAAATCATTAGAAATTATAGAAAAGTCAAGGGTAAATTTTATGTTCTCTAGTCAATGAGATATTGCAGTATATTGGTGGGGGAGGGAGAAGGGAGATACAGAGGATAATGAGCTTATTCTGAATGTTTTTCTTTTCAAAAGAGAAGACTTTTTCATTTCTCCTGAGAGAGATTAATCAGACAGTTAAAAAAATTAAAGTGATGGCTTATGCATCTGTTTGTCATTTCCACTCTTCTCTGACCTTAAAATAATCTTTCCTACTCCTTGAAGATTACAATACTTATTGATAAGAATGATCTTTTCTTCCTCTCTTTTGAATAAATTTTATCCTATGCTGTGAGTTTGCTCAGCATTATTAAGCACTATTTTCCCCTCCTGAAAATAATAAATCATAGAGATGAATATTAGCAAATATCTACTTGTGATTTGAAGAGTCAAATTGTTATTTATATATTGAAACATCAAGATATGTATACACAAAAAAGAACTTTATATTTAAAGTAGTCTTCTGGAAAAGCATGGGAGAAATGGCAAAGCTGAAAAATTTGTTTAATACTTAAGGCCCATTGGCAGGTAAAACTTAGCACTTGACATTTATCTCCCATTGACTTCTTTTTAAAACTCATGCTAATTATCTCAGCTATTTCTGAAAATGACACTTAGCCTTGAAGTCACGTTCAATTTCATTGAATTTTTTTTAAATTTTAGCTTACATATCAAGCCTCATGTCCTCATGATCATCTCAAATCATTACAGTGTACGTTAAAGGGCTAGTTTTTCATATTATTTTGTTCTACATAAACCTACAGATGTCAGGATAAAATTGGAAAGGATTCTTTCACCAGCAAGATACAGTGAATATGATAAATTACAGGTACTGAGTAGGATTGTTACTCTCTCATGTACTGCAAACACTAGAATTGTCTTTATCTCACTAGAATGAGATAAATCTGCTGAAATCTTGTTGGAATCTGGTGTAAAAAAAAAAATTCTATTTGACCATAAATGTTAGTCCTCTTCACCTTAGTGCCTGATCCACAAATGTGTTGTAATTACTGTAAGATATCTGTTATTTTGGTTTTAAACATGAACTTCAAATTTTTATAACTCCTAATGTGCAAATGTGTTTAAAAAGGCAAAGAAAGAAAAGGAAAGACAAGTTTTTCTCCTTATTTGGTATATTATGTGCATTTTAAAAGCTCTTCATTTCATTTGGTCCTTCTTTACAATTCTTAGATTTCCCCTTAAATTTCAACCTTCCTGTACACACTTGTAGATAACATTGTAGACAACATAACATTACTGGGGTAAAATCTTAATGTAATTACTGATACTTGACTTCACATGAAGATCCCTCTATCCTGAATGCCAGATTGAGTTATCAGTCATCAATGCAGGAACTTGGATAAATTCAGAAAACCATATGCTGCTTAAAGTTTTTGTTTACTTCACACTTTAACCTGTAGTTAGAGGTTGCTGTTTAGAAGGCATTGGCTAATACTAAATATTCAAGTTTAATAGCAGCGTATTTTTTTCTTTCCCTTAAGCAGAAAAAAGATATTAACTTTCTTCATGAGAAAGAGTATTTTTGCTATTGTGAACCACAGCCAGAGCTGTAGTTGTTTCATAGGCTCATCCCACCTAGTTTACATTATTCATTAATATATTTTGCTATTTTTTTCACCCAGTGTCCCCATCTAAATTGATTGGTGATGTTATTTTTTGGCCCAGGCAAGAGTAACAGCCTTTTTGTTGGTGCTGTGTATTGAATGTCCAGACAATTGTGTCTCAGGTATTCTGAGTTCACATTAATTAGAACTAGCAAGCATCTCACTAAGCAAAAAAAGTTTTTCTGCTCCTTGCAGCAGACAGCAGCCTCTAGGTATTGTTATTGCAAGTGTTAAAGGAGGGATTTACAAGTGCACCTATATCTTGGAAAATTAATGCATTTGGGCCTCCGCTGACTTTTCAAAGCTGGGGATGATTTCCTGTGCAGGTGAGGTTTTCTGCCAGAGGTGGTCTAGGTGGAGCTTTCACTGTATGAAGAACAGCAGCTGTCAGGCCCTGGCCCTTCATTGGTGACACGTCCCAGCACAACACATCTCATGCACTGTAAAACACCTTGCATGAGGTCACTGCATGTGCTGCACCACAGCGTGAGCTACACAGTAATGTAATCTCTCTGTCTAGCAGATTGCACGTGAGATCAATAAAGTGCAAGTGAAATAAATGTGTACCATGGGTCTTAAATGAGCTTTGCTCCGGAAGGCTGTTCTGAGGTGGTATGGGAAAGCTTCATCAGTTCAGGATGGACTGCACAAATTTCAGCCCACACAAGATGAAGTAAAGTATTTGTCTGCCTTTCTTGTCTGAGAAGGAGAGACTGATCAGTGTGAAAAGCAAATTCATTCTTCCCTCACTGACTGAAACCTTTCACTGAAACACTGGAGACAACAGAACTCATGCAAAGAGACCAGTTTTGAGCTGTATTGTGTGACACAGGAAAGACTATGCAGGATTTCAGAGAATATTGCATTAATAAAAAGATAAAAAATTACTGTTTCCAAAGGAAAAACAATATATGCTTTAGTAGAAAAAAATTAATAAGAAGTATTTAAACAAGCTATTACTTAGTTGATAAAAACCCAACTTAGAATGCATGTAATGATTAAATTGGCAGCTGTGGTTTTATGTATTCCTAAAAGGAAGAAAGAATATGAATTCTTTCACCATCTAGCCTTACTTAAATTTCTGAAGTAAAATTTAAATGGGGTTTGATAAAAGCAGTATTTCTTCCTGTGTATCAAGTGATCTTACTTTGAAACATAGAAAAACTTGCAGGCTCAATGGACAATGTATTTGAATAAATTTCTCCCAGAGGCAAATGGAGCTTATAACACAGGGAGAAAAGAATCAGTAACTTCCTATTGTAAACTCCATTTTTTTTGGTGTGTATGTGTTGTAGAGTAGTGTAGTTATTAGAAACTCAATGTTAGAAAATATTGTCTCCATCCAAGTGGCACTTAATCTCTATTACCTGGAGGTTAAAAGTCAAAGAACAATCATCCATGTCAGTGATTCCTGCAGCAGATTGTTACTGAACCATGTAAGGTCGTTTAGTGAGGAAAATTAGCTCCCAGCAGCTTCACATGTCAGAGATATTGTAGTAGTACTCTGCCCCAGCTCTTCTCCTTGGAAAATTCTATGATGATTCCATGGGCTTTTTCAGGAATGGTGTCCTGTGGAAAGAAAATAAAAGCTTACCTTCCATAGATATTTTTGTAAAAGGTGAGAATGAACAGAAATAAAAATTGCTGACTTAACCAGTCAGTTATAGATGAAAAGTACACCAGTACAGCCAGCTGCCCTCAACTTTGCAAACAGATCAGTAATGCATACCTTGTGTTTCTGTAGCTAATACACCTTATAAGTCGATGCCACTCTATGCATAAAGAGTGAAAACTTTCTTATGTGACTATCTGAAAGACAAGGAAAAGCTGGGAAAGCTTCAGAAATAGCCATTGACCATAAACAGTATGGAAGCTTCTGTGCCAATTTAATTGGAAAGTTGTCAGTAGTGATGTGGGTATATGGAATCAGTGTCTCTTTCATCAATGCAGTGAGTGTTCTGACTGTGTTGTTCAGAACAAGCTAGCAGAAAAAAGCTAGGATGAAAAAGAACAAGATGCCCAAGTCCATGGAGTTGTTCTGGCCGTGACACAGAAAGCTGGCCTGAAGTTTTGTAGGGAAACTGAATGCAAGGAGCCAGAAAGGTTTCGTGTCGTATTTGAAATGTGAGGAAAGGGGGAAAGACCCAGTCTGCATGCAGTGATCATTAATTATAAAGAGACCACAGACCTGGTCTCTAATGAGTTTACATCTCCCTTTTCCCCCTATCACACCTATATAACATCAAATGAAATATCATGGAAATATGTTTTTCCCTGCAGTTTAATTTTTTATTTACTATTTAATTTCCTTATTTATTTTAATGTTTTACGAAGGAAATATCACTTTCCCTTTTTAACCCCTATTGGGTTTTGTATGCTAATTCCCGTTGCTTGCCTTTGCTTAAAAAACAATATTGAAGAAATCAAAGTAGGATTTTAAAATGATCAAGATGTTTGGTTTGCTTTCTCTGATTTCCAAACCCATGTCCATAGTAGCAGAAACTGATGTAGTAGCAGAGCTCACACTCTCACTTTTCTGTTTTGGTTGCTCACTTCAAAGTGGAAACATAAAGGACAGTGTGGCCATCAAAGCCACAGGACAGGGAAAAACTGTAACTATTTGCTGAAGGGGCCAAATACCTTTTAAATTTTTTTAATCTGTATATAGTTCTGGTGCAGAAAAAAGGGTGAAAAGGTTTTGGTTTTCTAAACAATTACAAAAGAGATTTAATAGTAACTTTTGAAGTATAGTATTTATCTTAGATGAAGGAACAATGCTTTATATAATATCTCTCACTAGTATTTAAAATACACAAATATTCAATTTTAAAATTGCACAGTTTTTTTGCAGTTGAAAACTTCACTGTCTTCTCACATATTGTTGTCCCCCCACCCCAGTGGATATTTTTAAAAAAAGGCAGTTGCTGGAAAGGGCAAGTAGAGAACTAGTTACATTAGTATTAACAGACACTAAGTGGGCTGCAGACTTCTTTATGATATGCAGTTCCTCATGTCACTCAAAATCTCACTTGCCCAAAATAGACATGTAATAATTTGTCAGGAAAATAATCATGGAATACCTACCATTTCCTTACCATTATTGTAACAAAAATAAGGGTAAGCAGGCAATCCAAACTAGCATCCTCTGACAGAAATTGTTCATGTTGAAAACTCAGCTTTTGAAGGCCAGATAAGAATATGAGGACTTAAGTTCTATCTCTGAATTTCAAACAGGTGCATTTGTATTGAACAGAATATACTCAGCCCAAAGTACGCAGCATTCAGAAAGTTTGTGTTCAAAGTCTCTAAACTATTTCAAAACACAAACAGGCTGCTTCAATAGTTAATTGCCTCCAAAGTTAGAAAGCTGTGCTGAGTAGAAGTTTCAAGCCCAGATTCAAAATTCTATGCTGTGCACTATTACACTCCAAACTTTGAAACAGACCTGAGAAAACTTTCAGTGCTTCACATGAGGTGCTGCCTTAACTGACCTTACCAGAATGTCAACCCCTATATCATTACATGCACTGCCTCTTAGCCCCTAACCATGACATATTTACAGCATAACACAACACACAATGCTTTATGATGTGTGGCATTGCATCCTGCAAATTAAGCACTACAAACAGAGGAAATACAGAAGACAATAGCGTGAAAAAGAAGGACCAGATTTTCAAAGGTAGATAAAGATGACGATGATATTATATTAAATGTGTCTAAATTCTTTATTAATCTGATTCTCTGAGAACTGAGAAATGTGAGAAACCAGATCATAATATTGTAGGCATTTATTATATGCATGAGTTATACAATACATTAATTCCAATCAGCTTTCATATTTCAATGGATCACTATTTCACAGGAAGATTCATAGCCTTAATCACTTTGATTTTTGTCTCTTAAACCCATGGATTTTTTTATCTATAGATTTACTCACAGAAATGAAGTATTTAGAGAAGAAATGTGCTTGGACTGGGTTAAACTTTTTTCCACACTCTCCCTTTATTTTTTTTTCAAAGCTAACTGCCAACAAAGAGAAAAATAATTAGAAAGTAAAATGACTGGTGTAGCCTTTGCCAAAAAGAAATTAACGATCTTCCACATTCTCAAGAGTTCTTCACGGTGCAGCTAGTACACACCATTTCTACTATCAGAGGATCAGAACAGCTTTCTGCCACTAATTGTTACAACACCTCAAAGATGTACTGTATGACAAACTCTATAAAACATCACTTGCATTTTGTCTTGCCTTCCCATTTCCCTTCCCCCACACTTGTCATGATACCTTTATTTCAAACAGTCTTTCTCAGCTACTTTTTGAAGAAGGTGTCAGAATGCCTCATTCCCACCCAGCCCTTTCCTGATGAACATTTTATCTTCTCGTCCCCCACCCTTCCACCTTGTGCCTCTGGTTGTAACTCAAAAAGCAGGGCAGAACAGGCCTAACCTCAATTTCCGGCGTTGGATGTGCAGCTGCTTGACTGATGGTCTCGTGAATTATTAATGCGAAGGCCTCGTGTGCATATACATGAAGTGTCTCTTCATTAATTCATAATGCAGCTGCCGCAAAGGCAGAGAGTGGAGGGTTCAGCCTCCTCCCACGTAAAGACATAAGAAATGTCTCTTCCTCAGCTTCACTCTGATTCCTTTACTAGCTCATCCTCAGTTATGAATCAACATCAGCAGTTTACATTTTTGTTTTCTTCTGTTGTAATGTCTTGTATGTCACTCTTGTGTCAGCCCACATGAAGAAGAATCAAAAGGGTTGGCATCAAATTCCCCAGTAATGTTTCTTATGAGAAATAATTCTTAATGGCACTAATGAGAGCTTACAGCTCATTGCAATTATTTTCAGTTGCTCTCAGGTGCTCCAGCACAAGCTTTGTTTAATTTTACAGTAAATACTACATGCAGTGTGGTGGTGTTTGTCACTGGAGACTAAAAAGATGCAGAAATATCTCACAGGAGAGGATGAAAAATAATAAAGTTCTTAGTTACTTTTGCAGCTATGTTTTCCAAAATGAGGACAGAAATCATTAGAGACTTCAAGTAGACAGGTTCTCAATGAGACAATTTTTCATGAAAAATAATAACAGCAAAAGCCCTGCAAAATTCTTGAGCATCACTGGGATAGGTGAACTCATATGTTTTAATTCTGTGTGAGTAGTTCCATTCTGCCCTCCAAAATGGTGCTGGATTTTTCATGGTATGATCTGACCTCCAACAGAGTTTGCCTTGAGGTAATTGACAATTGGAATGCTTACAAAAATAATCGGAAAACATTTTTACATGGCTTAACTTCAAGTGCCTGAATCTAGTGCTCTGAATGAGGGTAGGTGATGAAGAAATACTTTAGAATTAACTGAAAAAAAAGAAGAAAATTCTTCAAAGTTTCCTAAGTGTTCTGTCATCACAGAAGCAGACCACTGACCAGAGGAGCTCTCAATTAAACCACTCAGATTGACAATGTTTGCTGTTTCACAGCTGAGGGCAGAGAAAACTTGAGTGAAGGGAAGGTATTGCATGGGATGAATAGGGAGAAGAAAAGTTTAAAAAACCTGTCAAGGCTACAACTTGGGAGTCACTTCTCAAGGAGATAAATGGTGTGAGGAATGAAATGAGAGTTTCTGAACATTTACAGTCCCAGGATCTGGTAATATTCTGTGCATTTAGATTTTACACACACAGAGAAAGACTGCCATTACAGTCTAGTTTAGATTTTTATTCCAATATTTTAAAGCCAGAAGGGACTATTAAATTATGTGTTCTGACCTTCTGTGTGACACAGATCATAAAATATTGCACAGAGATTTTTGTACTGAGCCAAATAACCAGTGTGTAGTCATAAGTCACAGGTGCTTCATTGTGAAGTGTTTTTTCTCTTCAATATTTGGTCTTAAAAGCCAGGTGATTAGGCTTTAGTTAAATAGAAAACCTTACCTCATCCTCTGTATCATTATCCCTACTTGTTTCAGCAAAGGTAAGGAACATGACCATTTGAAGTAATGTAATTCAGTGGAAGGTTCTGTTTTGAATTATCCTGGTGGAGTTTCTGTTTGCTGGTGCTAACACAACCATTAGCATGTGGTAGTATATTAAATAAGAAAGAGCCAAGATAGAGCTTGAAGCAGTAACAGAGTCCTGACCAAATATTTAAGTGGAACTAAGAGCCGTCACACTGTGCATCATCTGCAACCACCTGCTGCTTTATCATCTATTTCCCCACCCTCTGTGCCATCATCTACCCCACATATTCCAAGCCTTCTCCTACTCCTGCACAGCAGCTGGTGGACGCTATTGCCCTCTCCTGGCTAGAAACTGTGCAGTGTAGCTGCGCAATTAATACGTGCTCTCGGCAGATAAAGGAACAACAGCCAGGGAGATCTTGGTCCAGGGTAAATAAACATCTGCTGTGGTTGTACTCTGGGGTTACAGGAAGCCTTGTCATGGTCCAGAATACCATCTAAAAGCTGAACAAGTTCTGTTTCAGAGAGAAAACTAGTAACATTGGATAATACTGGAAGTGAAGATAAATCATCATTTACCTAGGGAAGAATCATCACACAAATTCATTTAAAGAAATGTCTCTTGGTGCTCCTGACACTGGACATACCTGTGTGGATGAGAATTTTGGTCAGGCTCAGGTCACCTGTACAGCCACTCCCTTGAGTGTCCCCCTTTAGTCATCTTCACCAGGATACAGCCAACAGCAAAATTGCATTAGCTACAAGTCCAAGTTTATTCTTTACTTTGCTTCCTGTGGTGGGCCCCTCCTGATCTCTCTGCTGTGACAGCAGCTTTAAGGGTTTAACAACACAGTGCCTTTTGATCTCATTTTAGCAGCTGTGATTAAATAGACACACATCACTTGCTGGGCCACTATGTGAGCAACTCATGGCTCACCTTCACTGAATTAGTACCCGCTGAGCACTGCAAATATTTGAAATGTCAATCCATTTGATAATGTCAAAGAGGGCTGCAAATGCCACATAATGGCACCAAGGAAACATTCAACACACACAGTGGCATATATAATATCTCTTTTCTTCAGGACAAAAACCATAGTTAAATAGAAACAGGAGACCATCTAGGAAGATATTAAGGTCCACATACCTGATAACCTGGAGTGGGACATGCTCCTGCAATTTATCACCTTAAAATTTTAAGCAAACCTGTTCCCTCTCAAAGAACTTAATTCTTCCACATTCATGCATTCTAGCAAACTATTTTCTGTTAGCAAAAATTGGGACGTTATCTGTAAAACAACCCATGTGTTTTACATGTAAATTCTGTACCTCAAATCAGGGCAAAAATAGAGGCTAGTTATGACAACTTTATTGTCTTTTCCCACTCAAGAAACCTAAACCAGAAAGAAATATTAGATCTGAATAAAAAACAATAATTAGGCCATATTTTCAGTTACAGAAGCTTGGATCGGTAGAGCAGGTGAAAGCAGATGTGATTAAGTTGATTAGTAGGCTGTAGTTTGCCCTGTAGAAAGATTTGCCTTTACAGAAGACATCAGGAAATAAGACCTCAAACTTATTGCCAGGGGTTGAATGAGAGAGTTAGCAACATAAAGTAGGGCAACAAAGACTGAAATTTGGCAATTACACAGAGAGGGCAGTCTTCCAATGAGTTAAAACTTTTGTTTGTTTGGTATTTTTGGTTTTTTTTTTTTTGGTTGTTGTTGTTGTTTGGTTTGGGTTTTTTTTTTTTGGTGTGTGTGTGTATACTAGTTTTGCCTTTCTAAACTGAAGATTTTTAAACATTGCTTAAAATTTTACCGGCTAGTACATAAGAAATTAAGATTCATGATGCAGAGCAAGCTTCCCTTTTTTTTTTTTTTTTTTTTTGCTGAAGAGTTATCCACTCACCTGTAGTGTTTTATTTTAAAACAATAAAATGGAAAAAAGTAAAGTTCATGCACTGACTTGGCAGGCAAATACCATGTGCCTTGTTTGTGACAGCTGAGAATCAAGTGATGATTTTCCATTCGTATTCTGATGAATGCTGATGATTCATTGAGCACAAATACATCTGCATGTCATTAGACTAGTAGTACCTTAGCAATAGGAAGTTAGAGAGAATTCTTATTTGTTGTCTTTTTGAAATTCTTGTCTCTCCAATTACCTTGACATTGCAAAAGACATTTACTTTTCAGTAGCTCAAAGTCCAGCTAAACCAAAGAGCTATATTTATTAAGAAAAACAAAACAAAACAAAACAAAAACAAACAAACAAAAAACCCCAAACCCAAACTACAGTATACTTAACAAGAACTATGTCCATTAGCATCCACTTCAATCCCTTCTAAAGACTCAGATACAAGATTCTCTTAGTCTGGCTACTTGTGTAAAAGGCAATAAAAACTTTCTTCAAATCCAGAAAATAAAGGAAAGACTAAGGAGAATTTCTGTCCTTTATTATATGTGGGAGGAAACATGGTGATTAAAAGGAAAAGGCTGAGGTACTTAATGCTTTCTTTTCTCTGGCGTTTAATAGTAAGACCAGTTGCTCTCCAGGCATCCAGGCCTCTGAGATGAAAGACAGAGAGCCAAACGGAGGTCCCAATAATCCAAGCAGACTTGCCACACCGCTTAGACACATAGAAGTCTATGAAGCCAGATGAGATGCCAGGAGTACTGAGAGAACTGGCAGAAGAGCTCACCAAGACACTTACAATGATTTGCTTCTTGCTTACTGGGAAGGTTCCATTTGACTGGAAGTGAGGAAATGGAAACTATGGGAAGGGCTAGAAGGAGGAGCAATGGAGCTCTTGTCAGCCTGACCTTGGTGCCAGGGAAAAGGAGGCTTAGAGGAGAACGTATCACTCTCTACAACTGCCTTAAAGAAGCTTGCAGTGAATGGGTGTCGGTCTCTTCTGCCAAGTAACAGGTGATAAAACAAGAGGAAATGGCCTCAAGCTGTGCCAGGGAAGGTTCAGACTGGCTATTACAAAAAAATTTATCACAGAAGCTTTTCTTCACAGAAAGTGTTATCAATCATTGTAACAAGCTGCTTAGGGAAGCAGTGGAGTCACAGTCCCCGGATGTGCTCCAAAATGTGTGGATATGGCACTTAGGGACATGGTTGAGTGTTAGATTTGGCAGTGTTAATGGTTGGGCTCAATGATCTTGGAGGACTTTTCCAACTGAAACAATTCTATGATTCTGTTCCCATGATTGAAAAGGAAGGCTTGAACAAGGACTCAGATGCTGTTTCTTTTTAATCAAGGGAAATAGATAAATAAACAACTGAGAGAGCAGCCGTGGCACATAAAGACAGCACATGGTTGCTAGCCATGAAAAATCTACCTGTCTGGGCAGATCAAGGTACAAATACCCAGCAGAGCTCTCTAACAGCTAATGTGAGTGAAAATATCTAATAGATCCCAGTGAGTGCTGACTAGTTCTGGCTCAAAGGCTCTCACTGTAATGTAACTGAGTCCTCAGGACACAGATGGCAAGATGTGAAAAGTTACAACTGTCCATTCACTATAAATAGCATGAAATAACACAAGGTTATACAGTTTAACTGTCACTACTAGGTTATTATTCTGATTTTAAAAAAATAGAAAAGATGATATAGTGAAAAACACTTCAGTGAGAGGGCAAGCAAATTTAGATTTATCAGTGAGGTCGATTATCAATGCTCTGCGACACAGTAGCTGAGAGGCACAAAAAGAATTTTTTTATAAAATCTCTCTGCTGAACCTGACCTTGAAAATACTTCTCATCCATTTTGGGACAAAATCTAACAGGTGAGCATAGAGACAATTAGATTTGCTATGCTGTGTCCTGAATTGGCCAGTCATACTGACATACTGAATCTTATCTGAGGGACAGCAAGTAGGCAGTGAACACTAGGCTGTACAGCTGCTGTTTCAAATGTGCCCCATTTTCTGGCAAGAAAATGTCATGGGGGGCAATGCTGTGCCAGATACACCTCAGGACACAGTTGGCCATCCTGCTGACAGTGTCTTCTGCAAGGTACTCAAGTGCAAAGTGTCTCTGCTTGTGGCATGGAGTCATTTTATGCCTGCCTCAAACCCCCCCTCAGATGCCAAGGCTAATACCAACACCATCAGGGAAGTTTAGCTACTGCCTGTTTCCACTCTGGAAGCTGGTGACATTCTTTATGTGGCTGCAAGGGCTCTTGCAGACACCACAGGGAAAAACAACAGGTAGCAAGAAAGATAAACAGAAAGTATACAGAGCCAGAATGTTAGAGAAACTTCTTTGCTCTATGCTTCCTGCAGCAGAGCCTCAGACTTCTGATTTCTGGTTTTGGGAAGCAGCTGGTGTCAAATGGCTGCAGAGAGCAGGGTGGAAGTGAACTAACTTTCCAAAGAGGCAGTGATGTCATACAGGGTGTTTTTCTGAGAGCTGTAAGATCACCCCTGGGAGCTGGGCACTGCTGCCTGCCCCAGAGCCTTGCACATCCTCATCCTGCAAGCAGAGGAGCCTTCAAAAAATCTGGAGAGGGCCATATTGGCAGGGCAAGGAGTCATAGAACAAGGGGAAATGGCTTTATACTGTAAGAGGGGGGATTTAGAATAGATATTAGGAAGAAATTCTTTACTGTGAATGTGGTAAGGCACTGCCACAGATTACCCAGAGCAGTGGTGGATGTCCCAGGGGATTACCCAGGGATTACCCAGGGGTGGATGTCCCACCCCTCAGTGTTCAATGCCAGGCTGGATGAGGCTTTGAGCACACTGGCCTAGTCCAAGGTGTCCCTGCCCAGGGCAGCAGGCTTGCGATTAGAAGACCTTTAAGTCCCTTTCAACTCAAACCATTCTATGGTGCTATGATTCTGTGCAGATTTATCCCCTGTCCTCCCCTTCCTCCTGCCCCCCTGCTTCCCCACCCTGAGTGGTGGGATGAACAGGATCCAGAGACGGCAGCAGTTACCACCCACTGATTGGTACTCATCAATCAGTCACTTATGAGTAACCCCCACAGTTTATATACTGAGCATGACACTCCACGGTATGGTATATCCCTTTGGACTGACCAGCTCAGCTGTTCCAGCTATGTTCCCTCCCAGCTTTTGGTGTATCTCCTCACTTGAAGAGCATAAGACACTGAAAAGTCCTTGATTTACGGTACACAGTACTCAGTAACAGCCAAAACATCAGTTGTCAACATTGTTCTCATACTACATCCTAGAAACACAACACCGTACCAGCTACTTAAGAAAAATATGAACTCTACTTCAGCTGAAAGCAGGTGAAACCAAGACACTGCCCTCCTCACTGGTCCCATGTTTATTTTTTCCATCTAATAGAGCAAATGCAAAGAGGGAATGAAAAGAAAAAAATCTGTGTAACTTTCTAATAGGTTATACAAGGAAAAATTTCCTCTGCACTTAATTTCATAGTGTTTTTTGAAGTTACTCCATACCACCTCAAAATGTTGTATAACCATGTTACAAAGAAAGAAAAGAAAGGAAGAAAAAGAGAACCGTATACTTGAGCTTGATCTTATAAAGGAGTAGGGGCAATGTCCTCAATTTAAATGAATTAAACCTGTCCCCAAGAGTGAGATACAGGAAAGAACAGAAATATTTAGAACTGTGTAAACCTGTGGGCTGGGCAGCTGTTGCTTAGCTAAAGCTTTTAGCTGGAATGTAATGAGCCAAAAAAAAAAAAAATCTGCCGTTTATTTTACTCATGAAAAGAGAGGTACATATGTCTTCCAGATAAACAGTTAAACATGGAACAATTCCATTAGTTATGACCCTTTAATTCAATCAGCTTTAATAAAAAGTTCTGTACAGACACATATGTAGATCCTTACTGCATATTTTACTAACATTCATTACACAGTTGTAGCAAAATTAATTTTTGTGCAAAACACAAGGAGGCATAGAAAGAACACTTTGATATGCTAAGGTGTGTGTGTCAAAATACTGAGCTCAGAGATTTCTGTCAGCCTGTGGCAGACCTATGTCTCATGGCTCCATTAACTCTCTACAAGGCCTTTAAAGAAAAGAATAGACAAAAGAGGTGAAACAAGCACAAAATCTAAAGAAAAAAGATCACAAACTGATAACAGATAAAAAATATCTCTTGAGATTTCTTGCAGCATTCTCTGTGGCATTTGTTTTGAATTTTCAGTGTAAAGTTTTGAATGGGTATCAGCCAAGACTTCTACTGCAGAAATTTGATCATCTTTTCTGTTTAACCCTTCTGTACACAAACAATTCTGTGCAGCTGTCTCTACTACATAACTGAGACTTTCTTGTTCCACTATGTTTAGTTGGGCAGTCATTATTAGGATGGGTTAATTTAAGTCAATAACTTCAACAAAAGACAATTTTTTCCCTAGGGTAGGAAAGTAGTCTGTTCAATACCTTATGCAGCTCTTTTATTGAGAGATAATAAAAAATGTGAACCATATCAGGAGTAAAACAATTATTCTCCATCTATTCCAACAAATTAGTAAAATGGATGTTTGTCAATAAGACTTTTACAGCATGAGGAAGTAGGAAGTATACATAGTAAAGCAGACCAGGAATTAGTGTTCAAAATCTTAGAAGCAGTAAATTGATAAGGACCCCACAACATACGTCCAGCCATAATGAAGTACTATAAAAACATTTGGACAAACTTCCACTGATTGAATTAAGTCTGGTCTGCAAAGACTGGAAAATAGCCAGTGGATAAAGCTATTACCTAATCAAGGGACTAGCAATTCTTTCCTTTTCAAAGTTGCACTTTGCTGAGGTTTGAAGATTTCTAGAGATTTTAAAAGGATTAATTTATAAATATATAAACCCAGTCTATGTTCTTAATGAAGAAAATTAAATACTTTACTGAATCTGTGAACTCAAATTGAAAGTGATTGTAAAGTTTTGAGTTTCCAGACATCAAAATGAAAGTACTCATACAAGCATAACAAAGGTTTGGAGCCAAACAGAAGAAAAACAATTGTATTACCAACATACTTCATAGAAATATCTTCCCAATGAAACTTTCAGAAAGTAAGCTGGCAAAGGTCATGAAGTCTGGCACTAGAATATTCAGATCAGTAATACAATGAAGTATTTGTAATGTGAGGTTGTAACCAATGACTCAAGCAAGTTACCAAGGAAGGTGGTTAACTTTGTCTTGTGGGAGCAATCTGTCCCACCTGCCTTAGACACTTATTTCAGAATGGGATGAATCACCTTCTGGAGGAGTGTCTAAGACCTGGGAATTTAAAGTCCACAGAAGCCAGTGTGGAGTTTACATGACTAATTTAGATTACATGCCCAATTTTTAAATAGCTGTAGTTACATGATGTAGACCAAACACATCACAAGACAGGCACGTAAAATATGGTATAACTCAAACAAAAACAACTTGATTTGTAGAAATGAGGATAGAACGCACTATGCCATCTATTATCAAGAAGTCATTTTGGATAAAGACAGTAACCCTTTTTTTATTTCAAGAGCTTTCTTAGGATGGTTAATCAGCCATCTCTTTCATGCGTAATACTGCTCAGTATACTTCTCGCAAAAAGGGAATGAGATACTGACACAGATCAGATAAAAAAATGGGTAACAGTATCCTTGGACTCCTAAAATATGACAGTTATAAGGGATTCTATCTTCAGTTTTGATAAGGATCATTTAAAATTGCAAAGTTTGAGAGAGGACATAAGTTATCCTGACCAGACAAAATTTTTAAGTGGATGGTACAATATATGAAGCAAATCATTCGGGCATGTAGATATTTCAGGACTGAAGTCTAAAGAGCAAACCTTAATAACAAATACAATTTGAGAACAGTTTTAGATTTAGAACCAGTTTTAGATTTAAATAAGTATTATATCAGCAAAATAATTTGAGAAAAAAGGGGATCTTAATATGGAAGGAGTGATAAGGTTGCTGTCTGCCAAAGACAGGGACAACAAATATGCTGAAATTTAGGTGCATTGCATATTGTGCATTAACATATTTATGTGTCTGTTTGTGGGTGGAGTGGTTACTTATGTCCTAGAACCAGTATTCCTATAGAATTGATGATTTTTGCTGTAAAATTATGAACATACTTCCAAAGTTCATTTTGTGAAGATGTAGACTGAGATGATCAAGAACGTTTTTACTCAGAAACATTTTTTCCTTGCTGGTAGCTGGATCATTCTGTCCTATATTGATTGTCTGTATGAGTTTATTTTGGAGCATAATGATTGTTTATTTCCGCACACATAATTTCAGTTATAGTACTGAGTACACAGGATGAAATGTAGTAATATTCTTCAAGAAACTGAGTTAAAGAATCTGAAGATTTTGATTGGATCTGTTGCAGGGAGTCTTTTTGTGGTGGTTGTGGAGGTGTTTGGCAAGCTTAAATTATGACTTGAGATACAACCTGGATTCATTCAGTGCACATCAGACTCTGGAGAGGTTGTTTGAAAAGACCAATTTAGTGACAAGGCTGTTGGAAGTATTAATTTTCCAGTGCAGGTTCAGGTGTGTCTCAGGTAGGCAGCAGTGTGAGAAGTATTTAAAATCTCTCCAGGATGGCAAATTAAAAAAAAATGTCATGATTTAGGGCCTGTTATCCAGAGGTAATTTTCATTATTGAAAGTAAAGTTGTTGGTAGAAGAGAATGAATTATATTCCTGAGTTTATGCTATAAATATTAGTCGTGCTATCTGAAGTACCTAGGGCAGGATATGTTGCAGAAAGCTATGAGATATTAGTGGAGAGGATGGTATGAGGGTGTTTTGCAGCTGATGGAAGAAAGCAGCTGCATTTTATGGAGGCAGTTAACCTTGTAGTCTGGAAGATTACAAGTGTGAGAGTGGTTTTCATGAATGGTGTTTTGGAAAAGTTCAGCTAAATAATATCAGCTTGCCAGAGATCTTTCTTTAGTGATCATATTAAAACCTCCTGTAAGGGATTTGGCTTTATGATTTTTCTTGGAACTGAGCCATATGTCCAAACTGAGGCTGTAATGATAAGTTTGAGTTCTAAAATGAAAAAAGCAGTATCTACCTTGACATACAGCCAGATTGCCTCTCACACTGCTGCTGTGAGTGCAGGTTTGTTTTTATTGTATTCCCCTCACTTGATTTATCAAATAATTTTCTCTGTATTAACCATTTCAAATTCTTAAATGAATATATTCTGCAAATTCTTAACACTTTTTGCTAATGATACAGTAGTAAAGTTATCGTATCTGTAAAATTTACTTTGGTTCTTTCTTTGCCTTATCTATTTTTAAAAACCAATAGAGCAAACATTTGGCTTTATTAATCTCTTAGAAATATAATCCCTAGTATCTAAATTAATTAAACGATGGACACACAAATGAATAGAAATACTCTAACATGAAATTTATTCAATACCTGATAATATTTGATAGTGTTGATAGAAAGTTGCATACATTTCATTCATGATCTCTGGACAAAATAATATGACAAGAAATAAAACTGTATGACTGTATGGCATTTGGGGAGAACATTTATGTTCTGAACAGCAACAGCACCACTGTTGTGTGCCATTGATCAACCATTAATTTCTATGTATCATTCATAAAGAAAAAAAACCCAACAAACTAACCCAAACCCACTAATTTCTCAGTATAGTATGCTAAGAAAGATTTACTTCTTCAATCTTGATGTAATTACTGGTGGCCCTGAATAATGGTGTCTGCTTAATCATAGTGTCTGCTTGCCTGTAGTTTACATGTTTATCTACATATTTGTGTTCAACCTGAAAATCTAGCCGTGAGTAAGTCTTATCCAAATTTTCTTATTTCCAGGCCTGCAACTAAACTGGTACTTAATAATCACAGTTTATTTTAAAAGGGACTTAATTATTCATAAAATGAATCATGGAAGAAAATCAAAATTCTGTATATTTTTTTTTTCTGGTATACAGTCCAGTTCAAGTTGCCATTGACATCAATGGCCCTTGGACAGGGAAATCTCTGTGCTGAGCACCTTTCTTTCATGCTAACATTTGAAAACTACATGTGAGTAAGAGTTTTCCTTATGTATTACATTGTATGAACACCTTGGTAAGCATTGTCCCAGTGCCATACACTGATGCCCCAGGAATGGGTAAGGCTATAATACCTGTTTGTTTTTACTTGTGGATCTGAAACCTGCTGGGTTCTTAGACATGACTGAGTGATC
Organism: Cinclus cinclus; assembly: GCF_963662255.1. Lineage (NCBI taxonomy): Eukaryota > Metazoa > Chordata > Aves > Passeriformes > Cinclidae > Cinclus > Cinclus cinclus. The sequence continues at coordinate 47,309,243 of NC_085048.1, read as the reverse complement.
AGAGCTGCCTCTGCTGCCATGAATGTGCGTGCTGTCAGAATGCTGCAGGCAGCATTGCTGTGGGATAGCTGTAGGATTTGAAACAAAAAACCTCAGCTGAGTGTTTGAAGCTCTTGGTAAAGCTGAAGCAAGTGCTGAGGAATGCATTTGGAGGGGGAAACTGGGCGTGCAGTTCGAACTGCAGGAGGAGAGGGTGGAGGGAAATGGAGAAAGACCCAGGCAGGAGGCAGAGGACACTTTGCATCACAAAGGACAAGGGACCTGTGTCCCAGCCAGGTGACTGGACACTTGGAGACACAGCAGGAGCCGATGGCTCAGATGGGAGACCCCAGAATACCGAGTGCACAGACTGTCAGGGTGCAAAAGCCCAGGGGTTCCTGTGCTCGGGGTCCGTCTTGGAGGCACCGACTCGAGCTGTTCTGCTGCTGTAGTGCTTTGCCTGAATTTAAAGATCCAGAGGTCTCAGCCTCTGCTCTGGGCAACCTGGTCTGACTGAGTGGGAGTGGGATGTGCAGGGATTTCCGAGGAGCTCATGGGGCTGCCCGCTGCTAAGTGGCTTTGTTCCCATCTGTGACACTCTTGGTGATCGGAGTGTCACTGCCAGAGTGGCTCCAGAATGGTCAGATAGGGCAGTTTTCTTAACACAGGGTTCTGGAACACTTTTTATCTCCTCCTTTTTGATTATTTTTTTTATTTCAAGTTTTCCTCTGCCAGAGCTGAGGTTGCTTAAACTCGGTATTATTTTCCAATGGATGATTATCAGCAGGCCTTTCTATGGACTTTGCAAATTGTAGATGGGTTTTTATGGTAATGTTAGACACATTACACTTTACAATTTTTTCCATTATCTTTTTTCAGTTTTGTTCAGATCTACTTTCATTTTTCTCTCAGTCCTTACCACTAATTTTTTGTCCAGTCTACCCCATCACTTCATCGCTGTTCTGCCGTATCCTTACCCTGCCTGTCCAATTCAACACTGGCTCCCTATTGGATTAGAAAACCTCATTCAGAGGTTTGCTGTTCTCTCCTGACAAGCTGGCAGTCAAAGCTTCCTCTTTGTGAGTAACCCTATGCATTATTTTAAATCTGATAGAGCCGTTCTGCCAGAGAGCCTTCATCAGCATAATGTGTCTCTTTTCTCTCATCTCAGTCATCCGCTTCCTCTGCATGTCCTATTGCATTCACAGGCCTCAGCATGCTGTTCTGAAGTGTCTTGGCAATGGACTTCACCTCCCGCAGGGAGAGGAATCGCTGTGTCCTAGCTTGCTGCATCCCTTGATGTGGGATTTTGTTTCAGTAATCAGGACACAGCTTGTTCAAGAAGACTGGTATTTCAGTTTTATCTAGATGAGTAATGTTCAGAATAAAAGTAGAGTACAAATTCTAAATCTTCTTAGCAGTATGGAATGAAGTTATGTAATTGATTGCTCCTTCTTAAGTTTCAAGTTTCCAAATATTTTCTTTCATGTCTATATAAGTCTTTTCCCCTTCCACAAGCTACAGTTGTATTCCTGCCTTTCTGGACCAGAATCTGAGAAGGACCCACGATCCATTCCTTTCAAAAGTACAAACTAAGTAAAATAACAAGCAAATACTTTGTTTACATCATGAAGTTTCAAAATAACTCTCCTTGTGGTGAATAATACCCTTTTAGGTACTATCACTTAGTATGTATGTATTGTCTTGTCTCTACTTGAAGAATTGTCAGGGAAGTCATAACAAATAATATTCTACATAACCTAATTTAGTGCACCAGGAGAATAAAAGGGTTTACTTTGGGTATGGAAAACTGTTCTGTATTCCCATGTTTTGGCACTGATCAATTTAGAGTATATTCACCTGCAAAACTCACATGCAATTAGTATTGTATGTTATACTCTACAGTCATTATTGTGTTTTGTCGGCTCCTACACATTTGGTTTACACCATGTCTGTTCAGTTTTATTGTAACTTAATAAAATTACATTCTGTCATCCTTCCTTCCTCTGTATTGCTTCTCTGTCCTGATCTACTGCACGACTTTTTATTGTTACATTTTCATTCTCTTCTGCTTCCTCCACACCTCTTCTCTGCTCAGTTCCTCCTGGACCATTTTGTTATAGGCAGATCTTCAAGTTCCAAAATATTTAAAATTTTACTATACTTTAAGAACCAATATTGGAACTTGGTTAATGCTTACCTTACATTAAAATATCATACATGTTACTTATTGCAATAGCACTATTATCAATTACATACATTATTGGCATCTTTGTAAATGAGTCAGAAAGTGAAAGCGAAAAATTTATTAATGTGCGCATTCTTACTGTTGGATCATGAGATGTTTCATTCAGATCCAGATGCTCTTCTGTCCTGACAAGTAGATTTCTTAGGTCCTTCTTGTCAGAGAGCTTTCATTAGCATAATATTTCATCTTAGTGGAATGTCTTAATTTCAAAGCTGATTTCCACTTGAAAGTGAAGATCTTGCCCCAGAAAGACAGATAGATCTTAATTTTTCTGAGGATAATTCTGTTTCTTCTTGTTAAAATCATAGTCTGACCTTGTATTTTTATGATAATAAAAATTATTATATTTCCTTTAAGACACAGTATCCTCTTGTTAAACTAATATATCTGGCACTAAACTAGGAAGAAATGGCTATCATCCAGAATTTTATTGACTCACTGGCATGTCTAAGTGTAGGAAGTCTTACACCAGATTTTGTGTTCTGTCACTTAAACATCTAGGTGGAATAAACATACATGTCTTGCACTTTGATTGAGAACAGATGCAGTGGTTGTTAATCAGTTTAAAGACTGCAATTCACCTACTGAACACAAACCTCATCATTCTAAACACACTCAGTCTCTTTTTTCTCTTTTCCTGTTTATATATTTTAAAAGCATTGTATTCCAACAGAACTAACCACCTTCAAACAAACAAAAGATAATACGGTTTTAAATAGATAAATCCCAACCTTTATTTTAGAACTGAATCACTCCAAATACTTGTGTTTGCTGTTTTGTTTTTTTTTTTACTTGCTTTGGATATGTTTTGTTTAGTAAGTGGAGAAGTATTTTTTCATTTACTATGGAAGTTCTAATGACTTTGCACAACTGAAGTTTCTCTCTCTAGCTATGAATGCTAGATCTTGACAATGATGTATAATCTTGTTTGTAAAAACAACCAGCCACACAGATGATGCTTACAGATGATATCTAACTGCTGCTCTAAATTAATATTTAAAAATAAGAAACTAAGCATAAAAATGGCATCAGTACTTCAGTTCCCAATATAAATAGACCAAGAAACAATATTTAGCCCAGCTTGACAAGGTATTAACAGCATGAAGTCTTAGTTTAGATTTCTTCTCTTGTATAATCAATATACAGTGAAGCACAATTATACCAGCTTACCCAGCAGAAAATCTTCATTAATGTTTTTGAAAAGTCTTTTAGACAAATTGCACCATTGTAGCATGCGTCCATTTCCTTCAATTTAATTTACTTACACTGGTTGCTCCCTTTTTCTTGACAAAAGTAATGCTCACCAGAGTTCAGTAGCTATGTGTTCTCAGTTATCAGTGTACTGTAGGCAGTCCTAAGGTTTCTGTGGTTTGCTTGTTTGTTTTCTTCTTTATTTCCATTTTCCATTTCTGTTTTCAGTTCTTGAAATCCCTTCTCTTCTTCCAGGTACCTGCTCAGTTCCAGCTCATTCCTAACAACAGAATGAGTTTTTGTGGATGTGTTTCATTACAACACGGTTTCATTGGGATGGGATAGTATTCAAATCCCATTTTTTCCTCCCTGGGTGAACAATATAGTTGGTTTGGCGTAGGTAATGTGCTTCTCTGCCCCATATGATTTATACTCTTCTTAAATGGGGCAGTGCTGAATACAAACAATGCTCAATTCCTCATATTAGCTCTTCTAATGAAACAAATTTCTAAATGAGCCTGGGTTAACAACCACATGGTGCTGCTCTTTAGCTATGGGGTTGGAGTCACACAGCCCAAAGAGTCAGATTTAGGAGGGGAATCTTTGGCAGAGAGAGAACAAATCAAACTGACTGCACAGAGCTATTTCACCAGGACTGCAAGCAAGGATGTGCTCGAGTTGATGATGTGGGAACCTGCCCAGTGTGAATTATTGAAGTTGGGCATTTTCCAAAGACTGATTTCAGTGAAAATCTGTGGTGTTGCCACAATATTTGACCATGGTCAAAATGTCTATATATGCTACACAGGTACCCTAGCAACACTCAGGGAAAGCCAAAAGCTTGGTATTTCTGCCTTTTTATAAAATTACTCTGGCCTAGGTTTTATTAATCCATCAGGCTATGAACCTTATCAGGGATTTCCTTGCTTGTTTGGTTTTTTTGTTTATTAAGTACTAGCATGTTATCTATTCCTGGAAACAGTAGATCTTTGTGTTTGTAGAAGCAAACATTCTGTGTATACATGTAACCAGGAAACAATGTGAGCTGATTAGGAACTACTTATCATGTGTCTTCTAGAGCGGCCTTAGAACAATTTATTCTCTTTTGGTTATCCTAGACTGTTTTTCAGGACAAGGATAGATGCATGCAAATATGATATCAAGTGTTTTAATATCACTAGACATTTTATCCAACGTCTGTCCCAAATAAAGAAAAATTATTTTACTCTAGTATGAGTTTGCAATATTAATTAAATTGTGTTCTCATTTTGCTGTGGTTTTGCTTTTTTTCTCTGATCTATTTAGGAGGTATTCCTGGCTGCTGTGGCTGGAGAATAGGTCACGTCTAAGTTAAATCCTCAACCAACCTGTCATTTAAAGAAGAGACTTGATTTTAGTGATTGATTGATAGCAGTCTTCTAATATAATGTTAAAAATTTGAGCCCTGAGGAATTTTTCTGAGTAGTTTCAAATGATAAAGAGATGCATGCAGGAACACCAAAGTCAGGAGACAACAGCTGGCTGATGCATTTTCCTTCCTAATCAACTTTCTATAACATCTACCATAAAAGTTTCATTGGTTAAAGCTAGAAATGGACAGGGCCAGTCTGAATTATAAGTATTAAACCAAATCTTTCATATTAACACTAGTGCTGGAACATCAACACTGGTATATGGGGATAAAAGCTAAAAATTTGCTATGAGAAGGGAAGAAATTAGGCAGCCATAGAGACAGAAGTTTTAGAAAAACCTAAGAAAAAAATAAAAACAACTATCCTTAGATTTGAAAGAAGGGGGAATGGAAATATAGAAGACCTAGATAAAGAGAAGTATGAAGAGTAATTTTTGAGGGAAAGGAGTAAGTCACAGTCAAAAAAGAGAATATAATGAGAGACACTGAGAAGGGAAAGGAAAACAAAAAAGGAACAGAAGAGTTGATATCAATGTTATTCTTATATCCACTCATACTCCCATCACCTTTTCAACATTTTAGTTTTTCTGTTTGGAAGATTAGAAGGTTGCCCATAGAGGTTTCTTTTCCTTGTGATTTGGGAATTTGGTATCACTGCCAAGAAAAGCTATCCCCAGTACATTTATATCTCTGTATTACTCTTATGACTGTTTGCAAAGAGATAAGCAGAATTTCTCTTTTCAGGATTTTATGTATATATGTGTGAAATATATTAATAAATTTATTAAAATATTATTTTTATTTATGTATTAAAAGGTGCAAATATAATCTCTAAGAGGAATAAAATAGATATTCAAAGTAATTTAAAAGAATGATGATTATTATATCTTGACAGGATCTGGAAAATTATTCAATGCATTGTAATAAAAATAAATGGATTTCTTTTCAATATATGTACATATTAGAGATCCTTTAGGTTTTGGTAGGAAAATTCAGCTAGTGCTATATTGTGATTTCTAAATGTTATCCTAGGACTGACTGGTTCACTAAACCACAGAGGAGGAAAACAATACTGGGCATAGGTGGTACAGTTATCCCCATGCCTGTGACACTCACAATATGATTTGAAAAACCTCAGCTACTACTGCAGGTCTAGCCACACTAATACTTCCCATTTATGTAGCATCCACATGTCTCAAAGCACTAAATAAATGTTCAAAGGATGTGCCAGCCTTTTGCAGATGGAAAACCTGCTGTACAAAGGTTATGATTCACAAAGCATTTTGAAGTTACACACAGGAACAGAAATAATATCTTGTCACTTGTGTTAGAAAGGTGTGCACAATTTCATTTTTCTGTCAGTATTTTTTGATTCTTCATTTTTGTCCTAATATTACTTCCAACTTCTACTTTATTTCTCAACATCCATCTTCTTAAAGGAGTTGAGTTCACTTATGATAGAAGTGTGTTCATTCTTCACCATTTAACCATTCAGGAAGCTATTATTTCTTCTCTTTTTTATTCCAAATTTTAAAGTTTTTCTTGTAGTGATTTTCATATGGTCTTAGTAGAAAATCAGATGTAATCAGAAAATAAAATGTAAATTATAAGACTCTTCAAAATTTCACTTACCAACAGCTAAATGACCAGCTGGATATTTACTTATGTCAAGAAGAAGGGGAAAAAATGCGATAACACATAAAATCATAATCACTGCAATAATAGAATTTGAAGCAATTGTTGATATTTCACATGTATAGTTAATGGCTTGCTTTTCTTCTAATGCTTTCTTTTACTAATACATCATTTTAAAAATTTTAACTTATATGATTAAGAATTTATTTTCCAGCAATTTTTTTAACAGATAGAAAGGTGATAGGATAACTCTTATGTAATGACCTCTTGGCTTTGATTTTTTTATCTTATCCTCAGAACTCAAATACACTCACAGTTAGGATTGATTTTGCTGTATGTAAGAGTCCATTGGGATTTATGTGTACTTTTGCAGCTAAAATTCCAAGGTTTTCAGTGAAGGGATATTCTTCATTAATATTAGATTTTATAAATTTATTTCTGCCTTAAGTAGATCTTAGTACTTGGATTTTATTTTTCCTTTTTTATCTTAATTGCCAGGAGGAGATGGACTTCTAGCACCATAGGCATCAACAAGACCAAGGTTTTTTGCTGTCCAGATGTGAATGGAGTTTAAGCCTCAATATTGCACAAGTGTATGCACATACACAAACAGACCTGAACTAAAGCACTGAATACTTTGAGATCATTTCAATTAAGGTTAGTTCAGAGCTTATTGTTACATGTGATTTCACTAAGTGATAATTTAACACCCTAAATTACCACTCTGTTCCTCATAGAAAGTGACACTTATGACCACATAATAAAATACTTTATAGCCCGTTGTTCAGATTCATAATTCCACTTTGCTGTAGGAGGAGGGAGCCACAAGTCATTCCAGTGTAGCTGCCATTAGGGGATGTATTGCCTTCCCAGCTCGTGCACTGAGATTAAAAACGCAGACAGCCTCTCATCCACAGATGGCAGAACCCTCTAAAGCTGTTGAACTGGCACTCAGTCAGTTGGCTTTTGATCTGGCTGTTCAGATATAAGAGCCTGTTTAAGCAGAAAAGAAAATAGGCTGTTCATGTTCAGTTAATATAAAAGTCTCTTCCGATGGGCCTTTGTGTCTTTATCTGCTCCTTCAGCTGCTTTTAATTAATGCTTTGAAGACACTGTGTATTTTGGGTTTAAGGGCAGGAATAACTCTGTTTAACTCAGCTCCATGTGAAACATCTTGATACTGTGCAGCAGCCCTGTTCTTCCATAGTGGACTACCCACACAGTAACTTATGACTAAATTTCTTGAAATAGGTACAGATTTCCTCATCTAACAAGGGATGCAGTCCAAATCTATTCATGGTTGTTTGGAGAATCACAGTTTAGTGTATACTGAATGTATAGATAAATAAAAGGCTGTTTCACTGCTTGGTACAGAGCAGCCATTAAATTTAAGGGGCTATGGGAAAGCCCAGCAGCCTGCAATTTGCAGGGAACTATTGTGATGCTCTAGGATGAATCCTGAGGTCATATATATTGGCATAACTATTTTTTAATTGAGAGTCTGGTAGCAGTGCAAAGCAAAGCTGAGCACAGAGCTCTTCCACCATGGGGAAAACAAATTCCCCTGCTCTGCTCAGAGTTGTGGTATTATCTGTTTATATAAGGTAGAGAAAACAACAAAAAAAAGAGAATGAATGTAATTGCATTCAAAACATAAAAGGGGAGAACCCACCAGAGAAAGCAGCAGCTCTCAGGGCACAGGGGCTTCCCTGGGCCAGGACCAGTGGGACCCTCCAGAGCCAAGTTTCCCAGATGTGGATGGTCCCAATGTCCCAGCCAGGAGCAATGCAGCCAGGAGGCACCAGGCAGTCCCAGCCCCAGGTGTGCCACACCTCCCTGGGCATTGGCCCTGCTGCAGTGGCACTGGGGAATTGGAAGAGAGACATTAGGAGAACAAATCTTAAGAGGTGCATCAGAGAGTGTACAGGACAGTGATTGGAACAGGCATACAGGAGAGAGATTTGAACTTTTATACTTAAAAATCCCATCCGAAGTAATTTAATGTGAAATAAAAAAAAAAAAAAAAGGCTTGCGCTGAAAACATTGAAAAGAATCACAAAAACCTAAGAGTAAATAGTTTAGGGGAAACTGTTAAAGGCTGAAAGCTATAGTCCTCCACACTTCATCTTCCAAGTTAACACTTAGTGAACAAATAATGGAATAAGTATTGTTGAGGTAGTGTACCATCATGCCCTTGAATGAAGAACTTGTCTATGAGTGCAGTGTGCAGCTAAGGGCAGGTGAACAGAGGGAATAAAAGTGTGAAGACTGATAAAATAATTTACTTGTTTCCTTTGTTTTTTTTGAGGAATATTGTTATGGGATCATCTCATTGCAGGAAAATCCAGTAATCCATGGTTTCATAAAAACTGAACAATATAAGCAAGAATTTCCCCTGCTGTTATAACTACTGTTAACCAAACATTTAAAATCATCTCTGTCCTATTTAAAATTTTGTTAAAGGATTTATAGAGATAATTAGAACTTAGAATATTAACAGGTACCAAAACTGACAGTAGTATAAATCTTTTTACCTATTTTAAATAGAAATTTTTTGGAAGATATTTACCTTTCATGTGTCATCTTAAGTTGCTTGTCAAACATGAAGGCAGGGTTATAGTACTCCAACTACAAAGCAGTATTGCTGTCATACAGCAGCTGAACAGTCCATGTTGCACTCCATTGTGCTGCAGCGGATTTGAACTGATTCACAAAGGACTGAACAGATTGATGTACACACAGAGATTGGCAGCTGGCTGTGTTGTGCAGGGGTAGGGACAAGGGGAGGGTGGAAGCAGAGAAGAGTCACACTATCTGGTGGACTCAGCAAGAATAAGGGGTATTTCCCCCTCACTTTTGCCTCCAGCTCATTTAAGTTTTTCAGTAAAAATAACGCGAGCATGTGAAAACAAGAATTCAAGACTGCTGATATTTTTGGGGAATTTGTCCATGAATTTATTTCCTAATATTTGTTTCATGGCTACTTCTGGTAAGGACAAAGTCAGAGAATGATGACCTCAGCATGGCAGCTCCTAGAACAAGCAGTACATGTATTCATACACATGTGTGCATCTCATTGTGTGTTCCATGACCTTAGCTGCTTTCCACTTGTGAAAGTCAGAGATGTGGACAAAGCACACTGAACCTTCCTTGCACTGCAAATAATATCTAAACTAACTTCCTTCTTTTCTTCTTTCCTTCTTTCCTTCTTTCCTTCTTTCCTTCTTTCCTTCTTTCCTTCTTTCCTTCTTTCCTTCTTTCCTTCCTTCCTTCCTTCCTTCCTTCCTACAAAAGCTTAAAAGGGGTGAATGCATCAGATTCATAGATAGACATGAGCCTGATATAGGGTGCTGAGATTTGCAGAGATTTATAAACAATATTTGGATTACCAGTTTGCATATAGTCCTTTATAATGGAAGGAATGAGGAGAAGACAAAAATATTAAGTAAATTTCAGTACAGAAACAGAGTAGTGCAGTCTGTCTAACATTGCCTAAAGAGATTTTACTGTTTCTTGGCAGCTTTTCATCTTTTTCTATGGGCCTGATTTTTATGAAGAGATATTTGGAAATATTTTACAGCTACTCCATTGTATGCAGTAGAGAAGTACTGTCTTGATATTCTTTTAACCCTGTATAAAAATTCTGCTTCTTGTTAGGGTACAGTTTTAACTACTGAAAGGAATGAAAAAAAACAGCTTGTGATTTCTTTAACAACTTCTCCCACCTGGCGAGAACTATTCAAGGGTGTTGTTTCTCCCTCCAGAGGGCTGAACATCATCCATTCAGCCTGCACTGTGCTATTGTGCTGTGAAGATTCTGAATTTGTTTATCACCTTCCTCTAAAGAAGATAATTCTCCATATTCTGCTTCAAACATGGAATGGATTCTGATTATGCTTGAATATATTTGAGAAAACACCACTTCTTTTTAATCTTTGGCCTTATTTTTATAGACATGAATAACCTGGAGGTTTTGCTGTCACTCTCTTTAATGCTAAGCAAGTATATTATTATTTACTTTCCATTTAAAATTCTATTAACTTTGAGTACATTAACTGTTGTTGCTGAGCTCACAGAAATATTTTGAAAGCTCTGCATCAACTTTTTTTCCTTCTGCACATCTTAGGACTATATTAACCAATTATACTGCTGTGAAACCTAGAGAGACAATCAGTTATTGGCTTTTCCAGGTCTACCTCTGCAGATTTATATTTTAAAACATTGACAAACTCCTAACTTCTTATCCACAGACTTTTTTCCTTACTTTTTTTCCCCTTTGCAAATTTAAAAAAAAAATAAAAATCTCCCCTGAAGTGATTCCATGGAATTTTGTTATTGGTTTCAAATCCTCCCTTGCCTATGTCACATTGTGCTCTTCTGTCAGACTTTTCCCATGCTCAAACACTTCCCTTCTGAAATAACATCTATGATAAAGTTGTCAATTAAAAATGTTCCAAGAATGAACATCCAGATAATTGTTTACAGCAAACTTAATCATATTTACTGCAGTAAAGGTGACCATATTCATGCATTACACATGCATCCTAAATTTCTGTTGTCGTTCTAAACACCACATCATTTCCAGAATATAGGAAATATATAACTGGGAGACAAGGAGTAGAAGAAAAAATCCAAATAAAGTGACACAAAGTATTCCAAAGAAATACTTGTTTCTTCAAAGTACAATTGTCTTTGCAGACTTACTGTATGTAAGCTGAATATATTTGGTCCAGAGGCAGTGGCCCAGTAAAATTCAGTATGGTAGTCTTCTACATGAAATTGTAAGAACATCAAAACCTATTTTTTATAGTAAATACAATTCTTTATTATGGTTTAACTGTCCATAAATACCATCTAAAAGGTTGTGACATTTGTTTTTTGAGAGAAGGGGCTGCAATAGAAAAAAATGTTAGTAATTTTCAGATTTTTTTTTCTTTCTAATGTATTATTTTTCTCCCACTATTGTGTAAGTGTTTCTTAGAAAAAAGAACACAGCCAGGGGGATATAAAATGCAGTTAGAGTGAAATCCCAAACCCATTTCTAAAACGCACTTCTGTTCAGTATGTTGCTTAAGGAGAATGCACACTGGTGTAGTATAAAAAGTTTATAAGCTTTTTTTATGAGTTACATAATTCACTCATTGCTTCACCAGTTCAAATGGAAAACAGCTGCCCAAAGCTCAAAAGGAAAAATGTGTTAACTTATTCTTCCAAATTTTGCATTTTCCAATAAATGCTTAGATGGACACTTAGGGGAAAAAAAAAGATAACATAAATAAATGTATTTGGTTCAGTTATTCAAGAAGTAAAACTGTTCAGGAATAACTGCTTTCTCAACAATACATATTTTTTCTCAATTGTGGTTGTGCTTGTTAATGACAAACGTGGCTCAAAGAATAAAAATTTGCCAAAGTAATTGCAAATTCTTCAACAACTATGTTGTATCAATCAGTTCTCCTCAAGTTAGTTTTCAGGTTTACTTGCAGAACTTATTGGAAAGTAATTCTATTTTCCATCACTATTTTAAAACATAGAGGATGCCTTATGTGTTACACTGAGAGTTGTCAGAATACTATGTTCTGGTAAATGTGGAATGTTAATTTTCAATAAAGCTTAAAACAATTTAACAATACTGCATTAGCTTTCCTAATGCAGTTTTCTGAGTAAAATAGAAGAATACGGGCATTCAACAGTATTGGCAACATGGAAGAGAAAATATAGATATACACCTCTGCTATATCTGTTACCTGTTTTAAGAGTTCGGTGTTCTTTTGTGACAGTTGAAGATGGAAAATAGAGCACTTATATTCTGTTATAGCATCTTCAATGTTAGTAGATTTTTCACATTAAGTAAGTACCTGAAATTACCTGAAATACACAAAACTTGCTGCCTATAGATTTGATAAACATAATTAATTTTCAATGGCGATCAGTACAGCAATAAATACTTGTTTCCTTTCATGAATCTATGACTGGAAAATATTTAAACTTATTTAAGTAATGAATTTTAAATCCACAATTTAAAACTCTGCCAGGACCACTTCTAGATAGGGGATGGGAACCAATTATATTTCTTTAGAATGGGGGGAGAAAGAATATGGATTGCCTGGAAGTTATGCAAAAACTAGCTTTGCTCATTTCAAGCAGCCCTTTCTTTCTGTGTCGCAGGGGATCTTTTCACATGAATATAACCCATTCTAAAAGTCTATATATATGCCATCAAGTGCTTCATAAAGTGTTAGTCAAATATGTGAAAGTAATCAAGTAAAACTCTAATCAAACAAGTTGATCTTAAGCAAATATTTCAAGTGGTCTTGGGTCTGAGTTCCCAAGAAGCCTGTGTGTTTGAGAGGTGGAGATGGCAAGGGGAATTAATAAGCATGGTGTGTGAACACTTTCTTTTCTAAAATATACTTAGAATTAGAAGGAGAAATATTCAAGGATTGAATACAGAAGCACCCCAGAGATCACTCAATTTGACTTGAACCAATAAAAAAACCACAAAAAACAAACAAACAAGTCAGAAAGCAACACTCTACCTTTTTGGAGATGTACAGAGCACACAGAGCAACTCGGTAAGAGTCTTGCGTGCACAAGGTAGCTGATAAATGTAACAACAAATAAAACAAAGATATTTAAAAAACCCTCTTTGTAAAGGAACTGAGCATATGATCCACTCTTTCATGGAATGAATAGCAAATGTAATCACTATTTGGGAGGTTTATTAGCCTTGGTGTATTACACATGTCGTTGTAGTGCATGTCTTGTGTTCTATTGAAATTAATTTTGAACACAGCAGAAGCAAAACTAATAGAACACTTGTTTCTTCACAGCTTTATTTTTTAGCTTCGGCATGTAGTCAGTTCTAAGTGGATGTTAGTGTAATATTAGTCTGGGGCACAGAATAGGAAATTTTCATTTAGTAATGTTCTCTTAATTAGTTCAAATATTAAAAAGAAAATAAAATCCCTACACCTGTCCTCTTAAGGGATAGAGTAGTGCATGTGTTTTTTGTATTCATGCAAGTGTTGGGGCAACTGGAAAGCTCTGAAATCTACTGAGAAAGAGTGGAACCATTTTACTTAATGGAAGATACATTGAATAGAACTTCAGTCATTATTGTATTAATTGAGACCAGTAACAATTTCTAATACCAGTATGCCAGACTGCCCGTCTGAAATACAGGCAACATCACAACCTATTCAATATAAAGAAAATTGCATGAGTCTGGTAGCCATTTTCAAATTGTGCTGTGAGACAGGAAAGAAGATAGGCCTATTCTCAGCAGGTGACAAAACCATGTTTGAATTTGCTTTGCCTAGCAGCTCTGGGAATTCTGGAAAATCTGCACACTTCCAGAATATTGTGTAAATGAATGAGATACCAAATTGCAATTTCCTTGTGTCCCTGACACTGCTGAGAAACCTAATTATGATGAAAATTCAAAAATCGGAGAAAGAGAGGGATGGAGGATATTAATATTTGAAAGGAAGTCTATAGGAAATGAAAGAATGTAAAGGAAACTTTTTATTCTTGTCTTTTTTGACCTTTAAATAATCATGTCTCATCTGTATTGCTGTTCTTCATCTGGAAAATAGAAATATAAACACAACAAAAAATTTAGGTGATAAATTTATTGAAACAGCACTCAGGCATTATAAATTTCTACTTTTTATCATCCATCCTGGATATTCTAGTACAAAACAAATTTAAAAATGGAAAGAAATTTCACACCTTCAGACATAACAGAGTTACTCTTTTGCCTCAAACATTACTTGTTTCTTTCATCACGCTTGAAAAATTAATCATAATCTACTCCTACTATCAATATATTTGAATTCAACATTATAATCCTAGAAAAAACAGGTATCTAATTCAGATAAAGGATCAATACTTGTCCAGAATGTAATTTAAACTTAATAGACTGATTTGCTTTGTGATCCTTTTCAAGGTGAGGACCAAATTTGAAGCAACAGAAATCTTGTGAATATATTCAGGGAAAGTCAGTGATGAAGCTCTGCTGGTCTTAAAACCCTGGTTTGCAGTTGAATTAATCCTATTAATACATTACCTCCATCTGTTAAGAATAAGTCAAATCTTGAATATTTACTAATAGCCTTTGTTCAGCTAAAGGTAAATTCATATAGCAACATAACTATTGAAGTTCAAGATGGTTTTATACGTTTACAGAGAGAACTGAAATAAAAAGCCAACAAAAGAAATCAAATACTTTGATTATGTAATTTGCTAATATCAGTGTTTCCTTTGTGTTCTCTTTAGATTGAGAGTTCTTAGCTATGAATCGAACCTTTCTAGGCACTTGTAACTTGAAGTGCAGACTGCAATTCTAGCTATATACAGCTCACAAATAGATGAAATTAAGCTCTCATGATAGTGTTGTATAGCTTAAGGACTCCTCAGGAGCACAAATCTCTGGCCCAATAGAATGGGGGACCACCAGAAGCTGACATTTCTAGGTCAGCACAGCGCCCACAACAGTGGCACCTGAGGTTGGACCTTCCCCTTCCACCCGCAGGCAATGAATGTTATTTACCAGTGTTTCTTGGCTGCAAGATTTCTGAGGATTTTTTTTTTTAATGTGGCTTGTAAGAACACCAATTTCCTATTTTTCAACTATTCAAACTGTTTCTAGAGGCAAAAACGATACTAATTTCTTTTAACATAATTTCTAATGACAGCCCCTCTACTAATTAGTGTATTTCAGATACAGTACAAAAACATGATATTCAGAAGTTCATTATCATCACTAATGTTTTAGTAAACGAAAACACATTTAGAAATAATGATCTGGCATCTGCTACAGTACTACATTTGATATTCTGAAAATGCATCATTATTTGCTAATCTGTTAGAGGAAATTATAAGGATTTAAAAAAAAAAAGGAAAAGAAGAATTAATGAAGTAATGAAATCACATAAAATGATGTTACACCTCCTTTGTATGCCAATTTTTTTATCAGTGTAACAAATTGTTCCTGGGAGATATTTTTGCATTGCTCAGCAACTTTGAAAATTGCCTGGAAAATATTACAGATATATATAAGTAACTATTATATTAATTCATTAATAACATACAAACAAATTTGTATATTATAAAACTCCAACTATTTTAGTCCCATGTTACATAGTCTGCATAAGACTTTTTGAGTTAACACAGTGGAATAATGAAGTTCATATCATTTAGCAATAGATTACCACTGCTGGGGAAAAAGTGAAAGAAAAGACATCTGCCATAGGGGAGTATAAGCACATTCAGTTTCACTGGGTAACAAAAAATGAGAGCTGTAAAAATGGTGGAGGAGAGGTAAATTGAGGAGAGGCTGTGAGGTGATGAACCATGGAAAAGATTGATTATAAAACAGCATTAGAGAAAATTTAAAAATATGCTAAAATTGCCCTGGAATTTAATTTTCTTTGCTGTTATTCAGTACAAGTTCATAAAAGCAAAACCACTTCTCTGTTGTATTTTTTGTACATAGTCCTCCAGCAACTGCTGATGATGTCACACTGAAAACCAGAACACCTTAAAGAACTCTTGGTGACCTATAGAAGAAAGTCACATTTCACAAAGAATGATAACTGGAGCAATTTCAATAATCCTTTCAGAAATGTCTGTGGGTGACTATGGTTACTCCAAGGAGACAATGTTATTTCAGTATGCATTAAAATTCTGAGGGAATTATATGTCAATCTTACTTACCTATTACACAGACAGAAGTTTAGTTCAGGTCCTGCATTAGAGGCCATTTTGCAAAAACAGGTGAAGTTTTCAGAAGTTATTACAGATGTGATACTGGTGACATATCATGAAGCCTTTATCCTTATTTTTACATCCTCTTTCTGTCAATTATATTGGTTTGATTCAATTTGGAGTGAAAATACTGACAAGATCCAACTTTGTCAGAAACAAAAAACAAAGCAACTGTTTTATTTTACAGGTTTCAGTATTGCCATGAAACTTATTATCTGCATTATCTCTTCATTCCTCAGAAGCTTCATGATATTTTGTGGGAGTGCAATGAACAATGACAACAGAACTCTGACACTGTTTTGAAGAGAACTGTTTTGCAGGGGTTTAGGAAAAGGGGGAGGAACAAGGAGTGGAAGAGAGAGGCAATTAGTATTTCCAGGTGTCCAGCAGAAGGAAGACAGTTGGGAACACAGCTTTTTCTTAGGACTCATTAACTAGGATGTTGAAATAAGGGTATCATCTCCTTTAAATTCACTTCCTTGAATATTAAGGGGTCTGGAAATTGCAATGGATTTGTCTGGTAGTTGTTTGGGGCTTTTTTGGTTTTGTTTTTTTCCTTTTTTTCACTGGAGAGTGAGGCTAAAGCAGTTGCTGTGGAGAAATAAAAATAATAAGTTGAACTCTTATTAAAGCATCCAGATTGGAAGGTTGGGATTCAAGAACAAATCAGTTTTGAGACAGTTATTCTGTCACATAGCAGCTACTGAACTATTGCTTTGCACTTCTGTTGCCATGCCTCACGCTTAAGCCACTTATTCCTGGAAGCCAACTGTAGCACATATTATGTAGTTATTGTGAAAGAATAATAACAGTTATGCAAGTTAGTTTGAACCCACTGAGGGTGCAGTGGGTGTGTAATAGTGGCAGGGGAGGTAGGATAATTCAGGGTTTTTCAGCAGCTGCAGTGCAGCACTGCAGTGTAAAGGTGAGAAGCAGTTCCTCATACATTGTACAGACACTTGGTAGAATAACAGCTGTCATAGAATTAATTTATTTTCAAATGCAATTTAAAAATTCTGTAATTAACATGGCAGTGGTGAGATTATTACAGTCAAACATGACAACCTTTCTTTTTCTTAAAAATTGTTGTATTTCTGTGTTATCAATTTGGCAGTCATTAACAATTGTTTAGTTTTAAATTAACAATTGTTTAATTTTAAATTTATTTTTATTTAAACAATAATCAGATACGTTGAAGAGGTGTGAAAGTTCCCTTCATTCTTCTCTTTAGTCCTGTGCTGCAACAAACTATCTTTGTTAACCTCACCAAAAAATATTAAAATCTTTATTTCAGTGCAGAACATTATAAATTAAAATAAACTATTAGAATCCTTACTTGTTGACATAGGTAAAATCAGTTGAAAACTCACATCAATGGACTCTAAGATAGTACTAAGACAGTAATGAATCCACTCCCTGTCTTTAGTGTCCTTACAGAGATTGAAAAGAAGGTAGTATACATATGAATGCTGTAAAATCATATGTAAATAGACTAATATTTAGATAAGTCAGATAATCCAAAAGGAATGAGCTAATTAAAGACTGACTGCGGTGTGCATAATGTGGACCAAACCCACAAAAAATGCTACCTGGTTATAGGTAAGATTAAAATGTTTTCTATTTGACCTTTACATTAAAAAAATACTGTGACTCTTTTTTGAATTTTAGCCTCATGCAGTGGAAAGTTACCATGTCATTTCCCCTCTGCTGCCCCACAGCAATAAAATAATTTCTCTTTAGGGTAAGCAGCTGATTTAGGGAAAATCATGAGAAAAGAGCTGTGCTGCAAATCAGATTTGTCAGCTAGTAGCAGACAAGTAACTATTATTAGCTGTTACAGCAGGCAAGATATAAATGTCATTTTTTTCCTGAAAGGTGAAGTTAAACTTTTCAATTTCACTAGAGAAGATTTCTGTCAGTTTTAAACAGTGCTATATGTGGAAGCTACCCCTCTACCATCTGTCATAGCAAGTGATATTTTGGGGCCACATTGTAACCCAGATGATGACTAGCTCACAACCTTGACCAAAATACTTTCTGTGAATGAATTACGTATGCATTTAAGGTCTAAATTCAGCTCACTGACTTGTAGGTCAGCACCTCTGGAAGAGCTCTAAGGGGCTTAGGAAAGACAGGAACATACTTAATAATGTAGAACATTTTGCATGGGGATTAATGGAACCTAAACCTGAATATGCTGGTAGTTACCTACCATTCCTGCTGCCTAACAAAATCAAATGGGGACAATACTCTCTTCATTATCTTTATCCTACCTTGTACAAAGAGGTGGTGTAATTTTTTTGAACTGGTGTAAATTGTTAAACCTATTCATTCTTTCAGTACTGAAAATCCCAACTTTTGACACTAATTTTATCTTTGAAAGCCATTTTTGATGGTTTTGACAGATGAGTCTTTACAAATATGAGCACTGAAGATTATTGGTCTGAATCTTCCATTATATGTATGATTTTGCCAAAATGTATCACTACTGCAAATGCAATATAAAGCTTTAATATCATGGGTTATTGCAGAAAGGTGGAGGAGACAAAGCAGTTTTCCTGCAGACTGGGGAAACAGTTTGCTGCAATTTGAAAAGCATCACATCGAACTTGAGAAAGGTCTAAAAGCAGGTCAGGCTATATCTGAGGCAAAGTGGGGAATTCTGGCAACATAGAGTAGAGAGACAGATGATTTCTTTTTGCCTGTACTAGGTGCTGCTGATGTGCAATAACTGTAGAGAGATTGTTTCGTGATTCACATTTTTGTGGCATCTTTTTTCACCCTTAAATAAACAGCACTACATTTTCTGAAAGCTGGTTGATCACAGATAAACTCCTCAGTGCTCATATGAGAGCCATAGGGCAGCTGCCAACCCTGTATTAGGTATCCTAAGATCTGGTGGGAGGATAAGGGGATCATGCCTGTAATTTCAAGTGTGGAAGCTGGGGACTGCACATTCTCACCTGAAGAAAACTCAGATTTGCACTTCTGAGACCTTAGTAGAATACCTTAAAGGATGTTGTGAGAGTCAAAGACCTAGTAAATGAGCATCACAGGAACTATGAAAGTGTCTAAAATAATTAAAAGTCTGTTTAATTTTAAAAAGACGCTATTGACCATTAAATTTTGGAACAAGAATGCCAGATTTCAAAACAGGTGCACCCTAGTTCTTTTGTATGTTACAAATGATACTGATTTAGGAACACACAATAATAAAAAAAGATATGAAGTTATATTCTTCAGTGCTTACATATCAAAGTGTTTTCACCTTCTTCAAGCTTATTTCACAGTTATTTCAACAGCACAGCTGAAAATAACCGAATCTTGAAGCTATAATCTCACTCTAAAAAGATATAGTATTTCACCTGTGCAAAAGTGAGGGAAGAAAAATTGGAAAAAAAAACAAACCCCATTCACGATTTTAAGACCAGCTGTTGCCAAGCAACTCTTCTGAGGATGATGGGATTTCTCTGGCACAGAGACCATAAAGATCTGGTTGGTTGTAGGCACAAAGGATGCCTCCTTATGCTCCCAAAGTACCATCAGCAATTTTTGGAGGTGCAGTGGAGGCTTTTTATTTTATTTTTCAGAAGCTGTTCTTTGCTGTGGTCCATTCTTTGTGGGACTTACTTTGCCACACCATTCTGGTGTCTACACAGCATGCCTACAGACTCACTTAAACCATATTCATTCCTTGTGAGTTTTCTGGATTCCACTATATTTCTATACAGTGGTTGTTTTACAGCATGTAACCAATCTCTTGCCAAAAGTGCAGCTGAGCCAAAATGATTCAACATTTTAGACTGTAGCCAAACAAGTTCAAATTCAGGCAGTTCTATTCCTAAAATAGGTCCAAGCCCATGCCCCCAAAATCATCACATTGCAGCAGCTGTCCTCCCACTATTCTACATCACAGTATAAACTTCAGAATCCTGAAGAGTGCTCTTCTGTAAGTGCAGTTTATAAAATCTCACCGCTGGTTAGGACTCACAGCAAGCTCTGTGTGGTGTCCTTGCCCTGCAGCATCTTATGAGTATGTTCTCTGCCCAGGAATTCTGCTTCTCAGGAAAGTTTGTCAATGCACTTTGGGGATTTCTCTGGAAAAGACATGGGCAAAAGTGACAATTGATGGCTTATTTATCATTTAAACAATATACTCAAATTTAACCAGCCCTTTTTTTTTTTCTTATGTAAATGGGAGTGAGGGGGAGGATTTTTACAAGTCTTGATTATTCAACCTCTCCCTTTTTTCCAAGCTCCTGTAGAAATGGATGAGAAAAATTTAGACTAAGCTTTTATCTAAGGAAAACAAAAACCCTGCAAACAGAAAAAAATTCCAAACATCAAAACATATGATGAATCTTTCTTCATCTCAGCCAATTTAAAATAAAATTTTGATCCAAGACCACAACACTTACAGAACTTTTTACTTTATATTCACTGAACCTCAAGTTTTAGCTTGAATCTTTCCAAAGTTTGCCCACACTTTCAAACCATTCTGTTTGAAAATCGTGGCAAATCTGTGCCAGGCTTCTGTTCCCTTTAGGAAAGTGTTTATTACTGTCTCTCCATAGAAAACATGGTGTTGAAACAGTACTTTGTGTAACAGAGTAATGGTGAATGTGTCACACTTAACAGAGGTGCTTCATTACTGTTTTTTCCATATTTAAGGCATTATAGCCATTATTAGTGCTAATTTCAGGTTTTTCCCTCTCTTTTTCCAATCTTTCATACTCTATGATTAGTTGAGAAGCAGTTGAACTTTGGTAAGCCAGGAGGACTGGTAGTGAACTGACAGCTAAGGGTGTCCATATAGACATAAAGATATCAATACATATCCACATAAAAATCTTCAATTATGTATAAAAATGCTATTTATTGATTGTAAATT
This sequence comes from Cinclus cinclus, assembly GCF_963662255.1. Lineage (NCBI taxonomy): Eukaryota > Metazoa > Chordata > Aves > Passeriformes > Cinclidae > Cinclus > Cinclus cinclus. The sequence continues at coordinate 47,288,117 of NC_085048.1, read as the reverse complement.
TTAATGTAAAGGAGTGGGGAAAATATTGAGATGATATTACAACTGTAATAGCTAGTTTTATTTTTTTTCAGATTTGTGAGTCAGCTTCAACTGAAATATTTCTGAGGCTTCTGGTTCAATGCAGATATTTAACAATATTTAGCAAACAGGTGTCAGAATTCCATTGAAACCAATTTTGGTAGCTTTTTATTGCAACGGTGTAATAGAAACTACACTGCCAGTTTATGACAGCCAAATTATCTGCAGTTTGAAGAAAAGCCAGCTTTCACAATATAGCTGATAAGAGCAAGATCAAAGAATAATCAGCTTTTCAAGAGTCTTTTCCTCACTAAGCTGAAATATTAGGCATTCTCATATGTCCATTTTAGCAGCAATGCAACTGCTTCTCAGATAGGCTGATGCTTATGTGCTATTAGTTGTGCCACACTTCTAATTGCACACTGACTAACTATGTTTGTAATGAAACATTTTCCCTCTACTGAGCTGCAGTTATCATTCACAAGGTAATAAAAAGTAACACTGCTCACAGTGGGAATTGAAGATACTAAAGCCTTTTTTTTTTTTGTCCCTCATCTCACCAGGTTTAGTCCCCTTTTCTGTAGATGCCTTTATCTTTTTCTTCTCTCACTTTCAATTTGGACTGTATTTACTCCTTTCACTTTCTTGATCATTCTACTTGGTTCCCTGGTTTATTTCTAGTTCAGTCACTTTTCCAGATATTTGTGTTGCCCTTCCATACTTCTGTGCTCGGTTTTACCCGCTGCTACTTTTTAGTCCATCTCTTGCCTCATTTAATTTCCTTTCATTTTTCTTCTTTTCCTGTTCCAAGTTTTGCTCAGTTATTTGTATTCTTATTCCAGTGGAATGCAATTAATTTTTTTCTTGCTCAGCCTCAACTACTTGAGAGTAAACTAAAATGGCTAAGTTTTGAAATTGCTAAGGAATGCCTTATCCATTATTAATGAACTAAAATGGGAAAAGGAAATGAATACTACAGGCTGAACTACTAGAAGGGAATAGTCCTGGTGAACTGAATGGATAGTAAATGGGAAAAAATGCTTAGACGGGGAATGGGAGATGGAATAAATTAAATTACAAAAAATGAAATAAAAGGACCAAGTAAGAGAAAGAAAATTATTTAGGGGAACAAAAAGAAATAAGGTAGTAAGCAAAAAACGGCAAGATAAAGTAGAACATGTAAAGAAAGGATAAGCTAGTCTTCATGGAAGCACTTGAAAAGCACCAAAGAGAAAATTAACCAGATTCAGGTGAAATGAAAGTCCAAGTATTAACTAATGTATGATTAATGGAAAGATACTAACATGAAAAAAATTATAGGATTAGATTCTACTTACATGCTCATGATGCAAGTAGACAAAAAGAAACAGGACAAATTTATTTTTACAGCTTTGTTCATTTGAGTGCTGATAACCATAAAGCCTGGTGCTTTTTCAGTCCTGTTGTGAGGTACTCAGGGGGCAGCACTCCATTGCCTGGTCATACTGGGTTCTGTAGCAGTGGCTGTCAAGTGGGCTTACTTGAATATTTGGCAAGAAGACAATCCTCATTTTCCCTACACCTTTGTTGCCTCAAATGGTGATTACAGCAATGCTTTCTACATGGGGCACTCCTTCAAACCACTTACAATTTGTAGATGGAATAGAACATTCCAGCCCATTTTTTTAGCAGCATTTCATGCAGAGAGTAGTTTATTCTGACCTTTTAAATTACTTTTTAAGTGATTTGGTACTCATCTAGGCAAGAAACAGCCTGTCTCTTTTCATGTATCCTGCACAGCTGAAGTCACCTGAGGTACTTCAGCTAAAAGCCCCCTCTTGGTAATAAATGAACAGGAGGATGCTGATGGCAAAGTGTTGTCAGTGTGAAGTCCTTGACTTTGAACCAAGTTTTATTATTTTTTTCTGGGATCTCTCAAAAACTAGATCTGATCATATCCAGAGATATTAAATGTTTAGGAAAATAAAGGGAGACAGGAGGGATCAGTTAGGCAGTAAGGATGGACTGTTGGGACACTGCTAGTCAGAAGAGGAAAGAAAAGGGCAGAAGCACAGGCATGGAAGATGAGGGAGAATTAGCTGATACTAGAATTTGAAAGGTATATTCAATGGTAGGTCCTGTTCCATGCTAAAAATAAAAGAATATCTTAAATGTAATCTGGAGGCAGAGAACCATTTTGCATCTGATTAATTTGACCTTGTCAGATTATTTTTCAATTTTGTGGCAGTTTTATACAACATTTTATAGGATCTGTATGTAAACTAAAACAACATTATCCTAGAAAGAGTAAATACTCACCATATATAAATAAAAGGAGTTGCATTATATATTTTGGTTTCTTCTAGGTTCTCTTTCTGAACTTTCTATTTCCTTCTCAGGGACTAGAAACCATTTCAAAAATTTATTCTGAGACAATGGTTATTGCTGAGTTATTTATTGCTTTCCTGTTGCCTGGGAGGTGGAAGGACTGACTGAAGGTTTTTATTGTTCAGTTAGACCTTCGCACATGGGAAGAGCAGGATTCTGCATGCATGATGATAACATGTCAAGCAGTGGCTGTCAATGGAAGGAAGAAGTAAAGGCAGCCCAAGCTTAGGTGAGCACCCCTATGACAGAGGAGCACACAGAGAGGGAACAGACATCTTGTTGATGTCCCTGTGGAATGAGGACAGAGAAGTGTTCTTGACAGTGGCAACCATGGGATTTGTCTCTCTGTCAGTGAAAGTAAAGCACAACTGACAGTCTCAGCCTGGAGTGCAGCATCAAGGTTGGGAATAACACTGCAGGGTAAATGAGCTATGGGAAGAAGTGCAGCCCAGGGATTGAAAAGGTAATTTTTAGAGATTCAATTTAAAAAAAAAATATTATTAGGAAATGCCCTTAAAAAAAAATAGGGGAGAAAGGAAAAAAAAAAAAAAAAAAGAGGAGAAAAGGACACAGGAAAAAAAGAGAGGGGAAAAAAAAGGAAAAAAAAAAAGAGAAAAAAAAGAAAGAAAAATAAAGAAAAAAGAAAAATGAGAAAAGGAAAAGGAAAAAATAAATAGAAAGAAAAGAGGAAAAAAAAAAGAAAAAAAAAAGGAAAAAAATAGAAAAAGAAAAAAGAAAACACCCTGCCCAAACAACACATTTCTTCTATATGGTAGATCAGAGAAAGAGTGCGTGAGATCACACGGCAATTTTATTTTCAGGATATTAGAATGAAATACAAGTATTCTCATTTTCATGTTCATTATACAAGTGTGATTATTTAAAAAGCTTTTTCACATTTTGCAAACCTGCTGGAGAAGTCAATGTGAAATATCCTTTATTGCTTTTTTTATCAATTTCTTTAAAATTGCTTAGTATTGGCATCAGACGAAATATCAATACTATTTGTATCAACACTACTTGTGTACAATTAGTTGCTGTGACCATCGTGTCACCAGGAGGGCTCAAATTATTTGCTTACTTGTACAAATGAAACACATTTGTTTAGATAAAGAGGGATTATGTTAAAAGATAATAAACATTTTATATTTATTGATTAAGTATCAGAAAGTTTTCAGGTAAAGTATTACTTTGTAAATATGAAGAACATAACACAAACTCCACCTCCTCTGCTGAGTCACAGTTTTAGGCAGAAACTGAATTTATAAAAAAAAAAATCTCTAGAAATTCTTTGCTAGTTTGAAATATCAATAATCCTCAAGGATGAAGAGATTAAGATGCTCATTTGGGTAAAGCAGAGTTGGCTTTTCATTTCCTGTTCATTGTCCAGTACATCTCACTTCCTAGTTTATGTATAATTTTAGCAATTTTGAGAATACTGATTTATCAGAAAAGCTGGAAAGAGCTCAATAGAGCTGACTTGTCCTTCATGGACAGCACTACCAAAACTTAATATGTTTTTAACAGTATTACACAAAACCATTATTTTGTTCTTTCTATGAAAGTGCATTCCCTCAAGAAAGGAAGTTGAAAATATATTAATATAATGAAATGGTAAAAAATTATTTTTAAGGAAATAATTTAAATTTTGGTCTGAGTACAGGCAGAATTCAAACCTCTATATTACATGCTCTCTTCTGTTATATTGTCCTTGATAATTTTTTTCTTCAACTGCATGGCTCTCTGTTTCATTCACTATTATGGGTATGTGCACCTAATGACCATAAGGCACTGTTCTACATGGTTACATTTTCATTATAATTTCATAGCTGTTAACTCATTTTCAAAACACCTCCGTAACATGAAGACAAACTGTTAGCTGTTTTAATTAGGACAAATGTTTAAAAAAAATCTGTAAAATCCAGAGATTTTTAGATGCTGTAATCGTTGCTACAAACAATTCAGAAAGGCATCAGTAAGAAACTTAAGGGCAAGTACAGAACAAGATGAAAAAGGTTTTAATCATTCATAACACAGATTTTTTTTTCCTCAGTGTTTGTATATTTTCTGTAGAGATAGGGTGTCAGAAGCAACTATATTGGAGTCATTGATGCAAGCTCCCTCGCTCCTGCAGGAAGATTTATCATGAAGACTGAATACTGAAGTCCAATGAATATTTATTCTGTATTCAGGCTATGGAAGAGATTCAGCTCATGTTTAGTTCTACCAAAATATAAAATGCCTCTACACCTAGTTGCTATAGGTATGTTTCTACAGCAAGAAAATACTAGTCCAAGCACTGATGAGCACAGGTTTTATCATCATGGTATGGTGGAAATGAGAAAATGTGCTTTTACCAAGACATTTCATCTCTTTTTTTTGTCCCCAAATCTCCAAAATTAGTCATTAGTTTATGCAAATAAACTTAAATCACAAACTCCATTTCTCTTAACCCTCTATTTTATAATGACCTTAAGCACATCAAAACCCAACTAACCTGAAGATATGACTAACACTTAGGAAAACTATCTGTACTTGATATGCACCAATTTGAAAGAAGTTAAAGTTCAAAACACATGTCCAATTGGCATCTGTTTACATCAATAGTAAAATTCCCTAGCTCATAATAAAGTCCAGTCACTACCGTTTCCAAGACAAATGCCTTAAACATTTCAAAATCTCACCTATTTAATAGTAATAAAAAAATATTAAACCCACTAAAGCAAAGCTCTTGGTTTGTGACCACCACTTTAGTCAGATTCTGTGAATTAGTGTAATATAGATTACTGACAAATGAGACTGCCAAAGCAGGCTGAATTTTGTTGTTTTACTTCATTTGACATGGAAAACTGCTGCCTACAGATGAGTCTTTCTGTTCTGTCATATGAACTGAATTACTTGTACAAAAGTTGAACTCCAGCCTGAGATTTGCTGGTGTGCTATGTTAGACCCCAAGAAACCATGTTAGATTCAAAGGCAAAAGGCTAAAATACTTTTCATTACTGCATAGCATTAAACAGTTGACAGAGAAAGCATGAACACAAACTGTAAGAAGTAGCAATACAGGGGAACAAAAATCCCACTTCCAAGCGTCTTCATTCATTTGATCAAGTGCACATTCATGTTCACCTTGCACGGGTGAAATACCATTTCCCTGTGTGTCAGTGGTGTGTAAGGAAGTCTTTGACAGCAGAGAAAAAATACCAAAGCAGTGACAAAGTGTTTCAGGCAAGCACGAAAAACAAAACCTGTTCCAACAAATATGTTAGCAGATCAATAGATTTCCCAACAATGCCCTGCACAGCCACCCAGCCCTAAAGTTAAAGAATGACAATTGAAATGCTGAATAGCCTCTATGCCTTCAAAAATTCAATGGCTGCTCAAAAATCCTGAATGCTTTCTGTAAGAGCTTCATTTAGCCTTTCAGTTACAAAGGAAAAGAAGGAAAACATGGGAAATCATACTCTCTTTTATAAGAAGGTACAGAAAATCTATTCAAAGGCCAAAATATACAGTAAGTTCATGTTCTGTGAAAACAGAATATTTATTTAATAGTATTTATTTACTCTTTTTTTTCCCCAGGTGACTGTTTATTCTTTTGTTTCTGGACTCCTGCAAATACAGTGAAGCTAAGGAGCCAAGGTTTCTACAGTGCTTCAGTACTCAGTGAGGTTTCCTGACTGCACAGTAAAGAGTGAAGATGTGCTCCATTCTTTTCATCATTCCCTGTATGAAGTAACAAAAAGCACTCCATTTTAGATTGATTAACAGAGTTCAAAAATCTGATCTTGAGAGACAAACAGATGAGAAAATTGTTCCCCTACAAGAAGGAACAATTGTTTATCCCTGAAGATTAGATTTAAATAACAAGAGGTTAAAGAGTACATAAATAATGCAATCCTTTTGCAATCCTTTCTAGGGCATAGCAGATGTGTTTTGCTGACTAACTCCAAATTCTGTTTAATACATCAATTGCCCATGACCACTTATTCTAAATTCCAAGATTCCAAGAAATTTTTCTTCACAGCAGAAGGATTTATTTTATTTTTTTCTTCCTTTTTTTTTTGTTGTTGTTGTTTTACTGTTTTGTTTTGTTTTTTTTTTTTTTTAAGTAGCCTTTCTGCATTAAACTCTGCCAAAGGACGGAGGCAGTGGAAGCAAAAAAAGAAAAGGTTAATGTAGCTACTGTGACAAAAAAGATGGGTCTCAATCAAAAAGGGTAAGTGGATTTAGTAATTTTGAAAGTATCTGTTGAGTGGTCTTGTCCCTAGTATTTTAGGAAAGCGGACAGATCCCTAAACTCTGCACACATTTGTCCCACAATTAGGCACTGAAAGCTCAGCTAACATCTAAGACAAGTGGTTACATGAACACAGCCAGCATGTGTCTATTGTGTACAGCAACAGAGGCAGTTTATAGGAGTGAAAAGAGTGGAGGCAAACGGGAAAAGATAATTTAAAAGAAAGGGGTGGGGGGAGGGGTACATTTTCCCTTTTCTGGGAAATGAAAACTCAAGGATTTTTCAATTGCTATTGAAATTCTAAGCCATTTTTATGTCTTTACTTCTTTCCTTGTAAGGCCAGTAATTTCTGTGAATTCTGAAAGCTGTTTAACTCTGTAAGTATTACATCTTTCCAGCCTAGGTTATCACAAGATACTTTAGCAGAGCTTTCTGAAGACTTTGAAAGCCTTGTTGCTTTTATTTTCTATTGTCTTGACTGAAAGCTTTGTTCCTCCTACTATTTTGGTGGTGAATTTTTTATGGCACTTATTCCATCTCCTAGCTCCTTGGTTAATACGAGTATAGTTTTTTTTCTTACCTGCTGGTCTAAATTAAACACCAGATTCCAATGAAATACTAGTGAACTGAAGAGGATTTGTGACCAAGACACAAATTCCATGGTAGGCTGAGAGCTCTTGAAAAGAGTGTCACACCAACATCTCATTGAGTTCAGGGAGACTTATGAATGCTTTGCATTGGAAAAAAAATAAAATTGCTTCTCCTTGGTAATGCACTAGCAGTTAAAAACCATTAGGGTTCATAAAATGCAGCTTTACTTCTGGCCATCAACTTCATGCTGCGGTCATCATCAAGCCACTGACAACTGTAATCTGACAATTAACCTTGAAACAAATGTTTTCCTTCTCTTTAGATAGACATAGGTAAAGTCCTGTTCTGGCACCCAGAAGAATTTGCCCCAGTGATAGAATCTTATTTTACAGAAGTTTAATTTCAAATATAAATTACACATATTAAAGACATGTTTTCCCAGGTAGATTGGCTTTTATTAGTGACAGTCTAAGCAGTGCTCAAACAGAAAAGAAAGGATGTGATGTATAAAGGGAAAAACCAAAAAAAAATCTCTAAAAGTTACTTGTGCTGAGACATGAGAAAATACAGGGGGAGAAGCTGAACGGAGAGCTGATATATTTTTCCGTGGAGCTTAGAGATGTACCTTGTGGAGATAGATCCTTAAATCTCATTGGGCAGAAAATATCCAAGGTTTTTCTGCAAAGCTTGAGCTTTGCTTGCAGCTCAGTTATCTGCTAGGTGACAAATCAAAAAACCTTTAAGAAAGCTCATGCCCTTCAGATAGTGCTCTGGATCTGATGTTACAGTGTGAAAAGAAATCTTTGGAAACGTGAAAAGCAACAAGAAGAAAGGTGGCATTTCAGTACTTGCACAAGTATTCAGCAGTGTGTGATTTAGCATATATTATCAGTCTCAATTGTGTTTCCATGAATAAACATATAACAGTTTTAAAATATATAAACTACAGCGTGTCAGAAGACTGGTTACATATTATTCATGTTTTAGGGATAACTTTTTTTTTGCCAATGTCTTCATACTGGATTTTCACTTTGTCTTACAAAGAAAATTGTATTCTATCCACAGCACAAATAAAAAATGACATGAACACTACACAGTGCTATCTTTACAATATGGCTAGCCAGTAATGCAAATTATCCCTGGATATCCCATCCTGAAAAGGAAATTAGAGATTCACAGAATCATATAGGTTGGAAAAGACTTTTAAGATCATTGAGACCAACCATTAACCCAGAACTGCAAAGTCCACCTTTAAATGGTATCCCCAAGAGTTGCATCTGCAAGTCTTTTAAATACTTCCAGGGATGGTGACTGCACCACTTCTCTTAGAAGCCTTTTTCAGTGCTTGAAAACTTTCCATGAAGAAATTTTTTCCTAGTGTACAATCTAAACCTCTCTTGGCACAACTTGAGGCCATTTATTCTTGCCTTGTCACTTGTTACCTGGGAGAAGATACTGAAACCCACCTGACTGCAACCCCTTTTCAGGCAGTTGTGGAGAGTGATAAGGTCCCTCCTGAGCCTCCTTTTCTCCAGGTTAAACACCCCCAGCTCCTTCAGCTGCTCCTCACAGGACCTGTGCTCCAGATCCTTCACCAGCTCCATTGCCCTTGTCTGGACTCACTCCAGCACTTCAAAGTCTTTCCTATAGTGAGGGGCCCAAAACTAAACACAGGATTTGAGGTGTGGCCTCACCAGTGCTAAGTAATAATGACTGAATTTGATGAGTGACTTAAGTGATGACAGTACTGCAAAAAAAAAAAAAAAAAAAAACAAACAAAAAAAATCCCCACAAACCCTATGTAAAGCTATAAAATAAATCCTTAAAGAAAAAATATCTTTTTTTTATAATTTTCAAAGAGAAGCACAAGGAAGTTACAGGAAAAATGTGTTTGATTATCTTAACAAGTAAATCATCAAGAAATCAGGTGAGTGTCAAATATCAAATGAAGTTCATATACTTCTTTCATTTGCAGTATTTTTAAGTGGAACTAAAGCAAAAAATCTTTCTTTCCAATTTTGTCTAAAGTTTTTAAAACAACTATTACATTATAGGAGGAAATTTTGACTCTAACCTCTATGGAATAAATAGAGATGCTAGGTTGTCCATCACTTCAGGGATAATAGTCTCCAAATATAGACATGAGAATTTGAGTCTAGTTTTTCTGATTCATGGGACAAACTCCACCTGTAAAAATTGGTGAATTCCTTCTCTAGTGCCTATCTTGTATCTCTTGAAGAAGCCAATCTCCTGCTTCCCATCTCTAAAAGGAGAGGTATTACACTAAGCAGTCTGATCATCTGCCCTTAAGAGAGAGGACAATTATTTATTTAGAAACAACCAGGAAGATGAGGCTGTATTTTCCTCCTTTCATGAGATGCAAGAGGGACTTAGGAGAAGCTAAATAAAAACCCATTTGTGACTCTCTTTAGGTTCATGGAAGAAGTCCAGCTTATGCCTCCCAATCACACACACACACACACACACACACACACACACCAGATTGCCTCCACAAATTACTGAGTTTCAGTCTCATGTTCTTTTTGCAGAAGAACCACTGTGCATAGGAAGTGCAGAACCTCCTTTTCCTCTTTCAATTGCCTGTCATTAACAGCTTCAGAAAACAGTCCTGATAATGAATTTATTTTTTTTCCCTGCTCTTAAGCTGTACAAATGAGAGGTTGTATGTCCCAGACCATCACTGGAAGGCAGAGGCAGAGAGTTTACAGATACAGTGATGTCCTGCCTTAATTCTACCCATCAGAGTATAAGCTGATGCTAAAATAATTGGTTACTATAACAAGAGGGAAAAAAAAGACCCAAACAAGATAATATACATTCCTGTAAATAGCATGAGAAACAGCATAAATCCATGTTTTCTGACAAAGAGAATCCATCTCTATTGATCCTTTAACTTAATATTCTCTGGCTAAGATGCAATTTCCAAACTCATCAAAGCACAACTTTCTCTGATGTTATTAGATCTTTTTCAGTCCCTTACAGACTTAAGGCGCTTTACTCCCTCTATGTGCATATTTTAACTTCCTACACTTTTCAACACTGGCTTAAATACAGACAGCAGAGCAACTGAGATCTTTTTTACCACATATTATATATAGACCAGACTTAGAGATGGTGGTAAAATTAAGCAGAGGATATCCCCATTAATATAAAATCCAAAAAGCTGCTGTATCTATGAGTTTATTTCAGAGTTAGATATCTGCTTACAAGTAGAATCTTTTATGCAGAATTTATTCTCACTTTCTGATGCTAAAAGTAACTCACCTATTTATACCAGTAAAGGTCTTTTATGAACAAGGGCCACATAGAAGACTTGGATTCAGCAGGGGTTCATACAACCCTGAAGATAGCAGGTAAGTCTGTACCAGCCCCCTGGAACTGCGGGTCATGTACCCATACAGGGAGACAGAGCATGGACTGTGGTGTGCTCAAAGGAGGCAGAGGAAATGGAGCAGCTGCAGAGCTGCACAGCAGGCAGGAGTGTCCATTAATCTTGCTGTAAAAGGAAAGGGAGGAGGAAAATAACAGGTATATAGGGAGCTCAGAACACATCTAGGCAGGAAAAAAAACCCAAACAACAAACCTAAAATAAAGCCAACCAACAAATCAGAGTAAGATTTCTTATTAGAGTAAGACTTAATATTTGTGAGTTTGAAAGGGAGTTAAACAGATTCCGGAGGTGGGTTGGAGTAATATCAGTGGTGATATTGCTCTGAAACTCACTTTCAGATCACTTTATATGGTGCTTTCATAAATGAGGTTGGCACAGAGAAATTGCTGTTGACACACTGCTAAGAGGCAATGTCAGAACTCAGTAGACTCAGAACAACAGACAGGAAGAGCAAGAAAACAGTGAGCACTAGAAAGTTGAAAAGTGGTGTAGTTAAGTAGGAAATCTATCAGTTGGAAGTGATGATGAAAAAAAACTATCTGCTAGTTATATTTTAGAAATCCACATGCCACCAGTGACAGTGATGACAAATGACAAGAGGAAATCCAGATACTTTGGATAGAATACCCTGCAAAGTTTTGGTTATGTGTTCTTGAAAAAAAATATTTTATCTGCAATTCGGTGAAATAAAATAGCAAGTTGTGTGAGATAAAAAAAAATGTAGTAAGGACCCTGCAAGAGGTGTTCATCTTAACACAGAAAATACAAACTGAAAATATAAGGCAATAAAAGCTAACCACCCAAGAATTGCCAGAAAGCAATGTTAACAGGAACAAGTTATCTAGAGATATATTTAAGTAGATTCACATAAAAAGGTTTCTAATAATTAGAAGGATGAAGCCCTATAGCCATGTTGAGGTAGCACTGGAAAGGTAAGAAATTCTTAAATAATTTGATGAACTTATGAATGTTGCATTTGACATTACTGGATTCAGTGACCATGGAGATAACTTTCTATCGTACCATGACAATAAATTCTGTAGGGTCATTTAAAAAGTCCAAGAATTTCCAATCTATAATACCTGTAAAACCAGAACAATCTGTGTCGAGGAAGCGGGAAGATAAAAAACGTTTTATTTTTTAAATTTTCTTTTTGTTGCAAAATATGAATTATGACAGACAATATTTTTCTAATAATTCATAAATTTTAAAATCAGAATAATTGTGCACCAATTCAAGCAAGAAAAAAATGAAACCAAAAATTCAGAATCAGCAGCCTAAATGTGAGAGAATGGAGGGCCCTTGAAATAAAATCTCTTTTGCTCAGAGCAGAGGAAGCAAAAATTATCGTTAGTTTACAAGCATTTAAATGTACCAGCAATCACTGAGGATGATATGCTGCTAATTATTCTCTTGGTTAACAAATTTGAAAGAGAACACGATGAACAAAAAGAAAAAAATAAGGAAAAAACATCAATTTCTAAGTGCGTACTCTCTGGAGAAAGAAAATAAAGTCTGTAAGTGCTGTTGACAGGGTCATGAGAAGAAGAGCACCTATTCTATTTGCTTTGCAAATAAAGGAAGGAATCTGCATTCCTAGCACCTCAGACCAGCACCTTTATAAGTTTTCAATTCAAGAGAGCAATAGATTAAAATTAAATGGGGTGTGTGGTCAAACATAAAGAATAAAAATAAAAGAAAAATTTTTTTTAATCTTTGTTAGTTAAAGGAACGATCATGTCCAAAATGAAAGTAAACAAACTTAGTCCTGGCATAGCTTCAGTAAAAAGAGAAAACATTCAACAACTTTCGAAGCCCAAACTACTGATTGGTTAACACAGTTTTGTTTTTCTTCCCCTGTACAAACATTAACATACATCCATAACAAACCTCAGGTGAGTGGTATAATTAAACCTGAAGTGATCTATATGTACAAAAAAAAGGCATTTGAATCACATCAAAAAGCCTTAAATCTGAGTATGCCTGAAAAAGTGGGTGGAAAATGAGTGAATGCAACCATTTGTCATTGCAATGAGCTTTAGACAAAACGTTTGATATATCTGACTTCTGAAATTTCACTAAACTCTGATAATGCTGTTTCATGTACCTGAACTCCAGGGTCTGGAGTGGCTGTTTTGATGTAAGGTTTTCTTTAGTTTTCTCAATTTCTATGATCCAAACTCTCACCAAAAAACCAAAACCAACAACAACAAACAAACAAACAAACCCCCAAAAAACCTAAACATGCATTTAACGGCAGCTACACAAAACTACAAAGCAAGAGATTGAAGGGCTGTTTCAACTTCCTGTTAGTCAGTAAGAGTCTTCATAGGAAGAGAGCAAAGGTCTAAAGAGGTGCCAAGTGCTGTCAACTAGTTAGAGGGCTCCTTAGCTGGCTAGGCTACTAATCTTATTTCAGTGTTAATCATGGAGTTTTGCATGCTGAAGTCCCTTCCTTATCACATAGAAGGTTACAGCATTGCTGCGCTGATTAATGCTACAGCCCCTGGGTATTTCTAAATTTACCTTAGTAAAAAGAAGTGCTTGGAAGTAGTCCTTAAATGCAATTAATTGCTTTGCCTGTTATGCCCATACTCTCTGTAAGGAAAGGAGCAACATATACGACTTTTTTATTTCTCAGCTGTTTTCTTGTTTATAACTAGAGTTTAAATTATTTTCTAGACCTATATAAAATTACACTTGGCATTTCAATGTTCCTTTAGAGAGCAAATCTTGACAGCACAACTATCCTATGATATCACATTAAGATCATTATTATTTCAGCCAAATAATCTAATGGAATAGTAATTGACTAAATCAAGCATAATGATAAAAACCAGAACAGAACATTATCCAATCATGCCTTATTACATCCTCCTCATTTTTAAACCCTCTTAATTTCACCAGAAAATCTTCACCTCTTGTGCCTGACAGGCACACTATGAATTTTCATACTTGCACCTTGCAACCCATCTTCTAGGGAAAAATCCATGTATTTGCTTTGCTAAATTGCAGAACTTAAGTAGGAAAAAAGGACATCTTGCTGCCTATGTTGTTGTCAGCTACTCTCCCCAGCACTGAGAACCTTACTAGCTCTCAGGCATTAAGATCCAAGAGATTGTCAGGAAAAGGTCTGGCTAAGCCTAAACTCCAAGGGCTGTTAGTGCTGCTGTGGTGGTTGTGACCTTTGAGTGGGCACTCAATGTGTTGGGGAAGCTGTGAGAAGAGAACAACACAACTTTTACGAATGACAAGGTCAGATCTCTGAAGTCTGGGGGAGACATATTTTAATTAAAGCACAGAATGTGTGAAATCTTTGGTTGCCCACACTGCACAAGCCTGCAGACCTGTTAAATGAGACCGTTGTAAGTCTGGGGGATAATAATTGCAAAAAATTGTCTACTAAAAAATAACTGATGACAAAACCAATTTGAATGACGGTAAAAGCTTTACTAGCTACAGACTTGCTTTTGCAAGTGTAAAAGCACAAGTATGCCCTTCTTTCAAAACCATGTCTCTTGAAACATTTACCTTTGAAAAGTCTGCAGAACACCTTTTATAGTAAAAAATATTGTCAGCAAAGCAACTTTGAATAAAAATGTGGCAGGGAATTTCATAATGTGAAAATAACTGCTTAACTTTTAGGTTTTGTACAAACTATTAAAGATAAATTTTGCAATATCATCCTTGTAATGAGATTACTTGACTAGATCATCATTGTGTAATAATATATTCAATGTACTGCTTTGAAATATAAATCAATTATTTTCAATCTAGTACTAGCCAGAAGCTGTGCTTCTAACTAACAAATGAACTTGAGGATTCCTCTGTTACTGCTAATTAAAAAGTTCATTGCAAATGTTAAAAACTGAGAGCAGCCATGACTATGGCATTGCTAAAAGGATAAGGCAGAAGAATTCCATATGGCCATGATTATCCAAATTTTCATGTGCTGGAGGATATTACTGGCTCCAGCCCTCCTTGTCACATAAAAGTCTATTCATATTTCATAAGACTGATACAACATTGCAGCTATAATGGCATCATGGGCTAATTAATTTATTCTGTTCTCATGATATTTTCTGTAACAGTATAAACAATTAGTGCAATTGGTACAATGGTGGACAGAATTATAGTCAACCAGTTACAGAAGGCATGGTAAACAAGATAAATCAGTGAAACTAATTCAGTTGTGACAGTGGAGAATGTATCATGAATGGAAAACAAAGAAGTTGTGTCAATGGGAATGATGATAATCTGTTTTCTCTCACCACAAAACTAGAGTAAAATAAGACCTCCATTTTCCCTGTCATAAAGAAACCAAAGAGCTGAAAAAGTAGAAGGAAAGAGAATGGAAAATAATGAGCTAGTCCAAACATTTCAGGAGGCACAACCAACTGAGCAACAGAGATTTTGTAGGAGAGCTAGAGGGGAAAATCTTGTTGTCCCATCAAAAACTGAAAAAAAGGTCTATCAAAAAGTCAGAATCTCTGTATGTCTTATCTGGTTTCCATGAGATTATGATGTAGGCCACTATTAAAGAATTCAAGCAATGCTACGGCTGAGAAGGATTTATCTTAAAAGTCTGTATTGGCAGCACAAAAACACTTGCATAAATATAAGAATTCTTCCTAGTTTTGGGCTTTCTCTTCCTCCAAAGAAGGCTCTAAGGAGAGCTGTGATGAAATGGAAATGGGTTTTCTAATGCACCCCAGGGAAATGGTCACATAGAAGATGGGAAAAAGCAGTGTGGAAGACAGCCAGCCAGGCTGTAGCAGCCACATAGTCATTAATGTGAACTTTGCTAACACTGATTTTTCATGATATTGCAGAATCCAGGTCAAAAGCAGACTCCTTTCGCTTCCACAAATCCCTCTGTTTTTTTGGTTTTTTTTACCCCACATGATTCCACACAACCAGTGAAATATTTTATATTCTCATAATCAACGAGCTCTACCTAAAAGGTGCACATAACAGAGCTGTGTCATTTTTATCCAATCTCTTAATGATTTGTGACATTATATTTGTGTTTGCTGAAAACAATAAAGGTGGTAATCAAACCATAACAGCAGTGATGAACACCTTAAATATGCACAATCATATTAAATAGTGGTGCCTGTGATTTTACAGGACATATCTCCTATCACCCCCCTGTAGTATGAAGCCATTGGATTCATTACAAAAATCATCCTAATTAATTTTCTAACACATTTGCATACAATTTGAAATATAATCTGTCATGTGAAAGAAATCATAAAAAGAAACTTGGGAGCACACATTCAGTGAGGTACTTCAGTGAGGAGATTAAAATTTACTTTACAGTCCAGAAACTTTGAAAATACAAATAAAGCTGACTTACTCTCTTTTGAATAAATCATGCTTTCTTGAATCTCGTTGGTTTTAATCAGTGCATTGTAACTACTCTCTGTTGAACTTGATTTCCTCTAAAGTATCTAACCCCCACCCCCAAAAATACTCCAAAGTTCATACTTATAACCAAAACAATCCAAGACCCATATTTTGTTCCCAAGTGATAATTATGTGTATTTTTAAATTGCAATAATGCCAGTATTTACATAATTTTCTACATATTCTGTAACTTCAATACATTAACAAGTCACAAATAAGTTTTCACTAGGTGTGCAAGCATATCACACATAGGAAATCTGGAGCTTGTATCTTCAGTGTGGACAAAAGTGTGACTGTCTGCTCCCTCCCCTGTGTCCTTGACCCAATTTTTCCTTTGTATTCTCAGAAGGCAGCTTCTGCTTTCTTCACTTTATCAGTGGAAAGCATACGGATGGTAATTTTTTCCTTTTACTAGGTTGAGGTACTTAACGAAGGGTAGCTCATGGGATAAGAAGATTAATGTTAGCAAGAGATGTGTACTTCTCTGGAATTGAAGTACTTAAATTAATAAAGGTAGCTCACTTGCTTAACACTAACTTTAACACCTGAGCCAAATATTTAAAAGAATTGAAAAACCCAGTTATTTCAATGAAATTCCTCTTTCAAGTGTTAAGTTTCTGGCCAACACCTGTATCTGCTCAAAGTCCCAAAATAAAATGTCTACAAAATGTGGTAAAACACTGTGGTCGTCCATAAACTTCTGGAGAAAATTTACAAGATTTGGATAGAAAATATTAAATAGTGTTGATGCTGAAGGCAAATGTGATTATAGCTGTAGCTTCCTCTTCAGCTTATTATAGAACATACAGAGTTACACTGTGGTTTTTGGTTTTTTTTGGTGGGGGAGAAAAAATTAATTCAATAAGCATATTTATTCCTTACGTATACATTTAAACTTCAAAATAGTTTTGAAATTAGGATTGGTGCAAGGTTCACATGGCTTTAAATCACACATGGCTTTAAATCACCCAATCTACACAAAGGCTATATTGTGGCTTTATGTTGTATTTACAGGATGGCCACGCTACAGGATTACTAGTTTCTGTGATCCAAACATTCTCCAACATTCACAGCTTCCACATGGTTGCCTTGGGCTAACCTGCTCTGTTTATCATCCATTCACTCTCTCTGTTGACTCAGATGCCAGGTCCAGATTCTTTTTTGTCAAGAATGTGTTTGTGCTTTCCTGACTCATGAAAAGATCAATTCCCATACAAACCTCAAATTCCCATACAAACCTCAAATGATTTAGCTTGCATCCCACTCAGATCCATTTTAACTCCCAATCTTATTTGCAATTCCATGCATTGGCTCAGGGAGAATTTTTTGCTGCTGTTTCTTTTACTTCTTCACCCGCAGAGTTCAAATTCCTCACTGTATGACCTTGGAGTCAGGTCTTCTTGTGCTACCAGAATTCAGGTACAGGCAGAGCTTGATTACTGAGAACTGTAACTTAAACACTTAGGTGATAGGGCTAGCAATGCAGTGCACCTCTGGCTCTGCATGGTCTCTCTCTGGCATTGGGCTAGGAAAGGCAGACCCAGCCAAAAGCAATAGCTTCTGTGATTTTTGCTTAGATGTAGGGCAATTCCTCAGCTTGTTTTGTAAGTTGATGCCAATCCGTTAGAATCTGAAAATTGACAGAGTTAAAACTTACTGCTCTGAAATTTGGTGATGTTGCAAAAAATCCTACTCTTCTTCCTGAGCCCCTGTTAAAATGTTTGCCTTATAATTTTTTTTATTGGTATAATTCCTGTGTTATATTTTCATTAATAGTAATTTTGGAACTTTCTTGCAGAAGAGAGTAGACCTATTACTAATACTAGATGTAGATAACAAAAATTATGCGTATCTTAAAAAAAAAAAGTTTTGTTGTACTAATGAATATGAAGAATTATCCCAGACATTCATGTTAACTAGCATAAATCTTGTAAAAAATCTAATCCATGTTGAAGAGAAATTTAAAAAGCCTTATGAGAAATTATAAGCATATAAAGTCATGTAATGAGAATAAAAGGTACCTTTCCAGGGCTGATGTTAGAGCCAACAACATGAAATGTACTGTATTTGAAGCCTGACAGTAATATCACATATTAAAGATAACCCTGTTCTTTATGATGATACTTCATACACAGGAGAACTGTGAATGAGCTCTTTCTCACTTCTCATGTGAAGCAAAAAACATTATGACAGCTAAATAACAATATTTAACACATGATGACCAAGCTGCTACAATAGAAAGACGTATGAAAATGTAACGTAGAGCTTTCTACAATAAATAGGATTATTCCAAAGCATATTGAAACATATTAATGACTGTATAAAATTCCAGCCACTGCTTGCAGCATCCTTTAAACAAAATACTATTGGTTTTTTAGGCTAATGAATATCTGGTAATGCGACAGGGATATTGAAGGCTTTGGGAGCCAAGAAATTAGCAGGCTTCAAGCTGTCAAAAAGGACAAATAAAATTACAAGATTACTTTAGTCAATAAATTGACCTGCTTCTAATTTTACATTATACACAAGGCTAAATTTCATGTTCTTGCTTCTTGCCTGTTCTAAAAATAGAATTATTTTCCTGTCCTTTCCTGTATATGAAAATCAGTCACCCCTCTTAAATTTGCCATGGCAAACTCTCTACATTTTCTACTTTAGATAAGACTGCCTTTTCCCAGTGAATAACCAGGGCAAAGTAGTTTCAGGCTGAGAATCTTCCTACTTCTTCGCCAGGAGTCTGGGGTCACTTCTTTTTTTAACAGGTGCACAACAGACAAAAGCAAAGTTTCCTGGTTTTATATTATGCCTTGGGAAACCATGTAGTTGGGGAAACATCAGGCTGTGTCCAAGCTATTGCCTCCTGCCTCTCAATACCACTCATATTCAGGTGCAACCTCATCCCAACCCAAATATATAATAATGATACAGGTGGGAACTTCAGAGCTGCATGCATCCAAATGCAAATGGTTATACAGGTCATCAGTCTTGTTACATTTTAATCTCTAGTACTACTAATAAATATATGGTTTTGAAAGCACTTCCCAGCTTCTGGATCTGGTCAAAAAACTTGGCCAATGCTACAGATTTATGTGGATGACTACTCTACAACTATTGCTGTCTTTCTGAAGTGTCCTGTTTCTATTACCTAAAAGCAGGGCATACAGAAGCTCTAAAAATTCCCTGTCCCAACCCTTTCTCCCTGTCTTATTCAGACTATGGAGAGAAAGAGTATTTCAGGATACTCACAGAATTTCCCCCTAGAATTTAGGGACAGACTTTTTGTTTTGTCAAAACTAAGAAGTTATTTTTGCAAATAAGGCTTTTGCCTGCAATTGAGTTTGCTTAAATGTATGCTTTTTCTACTAGGATGAAGCAGAATATGGCATAGAGAAATTAATCTCCTCACAGACTGTGAAGGTGAACAAACAAGTGTGGGAATTGATGTAAAAAGCTCAGCTTCTGCAGAACAGGAATGACCAAGTAACATTTCACTGGCTTCTTAAAGAAGCTGTTACCTCTTCACTCACTTATCAGATGAAAAGTACTGCATTGCCTTGATTGTAACTGACCAAGCTCTTGACTTTTGGGAAGAAAAAATGCCCAAAGGAAGAAGAAATATTTGCAGTCTATGTCAATACCTCTTACCAGGCAGCTCATATCACTGGCTTGTTCCTGGCTGGTGAACCTGGAGTACAATGTACTTCACCTTAGCTTTAACACCACAATGCTTATATAATCTTGTGAGAGAGCTAGACCAGGGCTCCATTATGATCATTACCTAGCACTAAACATCCCTTTATATATCCCTTAAGATATTATAAAGCACCATGGGTATTTTGTCAGATGGAAGAATACCTAACATCTTCATCTGGGCAGAAAAAGTGGGTATTTAACACATTGTTTCTTCAGAAGTCACTTGTGGAGACAAGATTTGTGTAGCCCCTATATCTTGCCAGGTACAGTGAGAGGGCACTTGACAGAGTCATGCAGCCAGGGAGGGAAGATAGTCAGCATTTCTGCAGCATCTTCTACTTTTTAAGTCTTCTTGTGAAACGTTTTATTTTTTCTGTCACATTTTTCTGTCACAAAAGACATATTGCACTGAGACATTAGAAAGCACCTTGCAATAAGACAATACTGACATAAATGTTTTCATTGGTTCAATTATTGTGGTTTTGTGTTAGAAAATGAAGAAGGGTTGCCCAAGACCATGTAAGCTATTTGAACATGATATAGTGAGAAATGCTACAATAATTTATTTTGTGAGATTATGCATATGTCTGTAAATTAAGTTTAGGCAATCTAAAAAAAACTGCTTTATTTTCTTCCAAGGTATTTTGAGACCACAAATTTATGATCATTTTTTGAGGCTCAGCCCAGAAACTTTTACAGTAATAATATGCATGTCATACATGCCCACCAAATTTCACTGTAATTTACATCAAATCTTATTCTGCTACTTTTCTTGGGCTAATTCAGAACTTTGATTTTTAGCTAGTTTGACCATAAAAATCCCCACATAATCTCACCTTAAAATGATGCTTGGGTTATTTTCTGTATACATAAACATTGTGCCCCACATTTGTGCTTCTGGTCATTATATCAAAATGCTGCGCTCAGCATTTATTCATGTAAATGTTGTTAACCCAGGTTTGCTTTAATATTATGCATTATATTTAGTCATCTTTGGTTCTTTCAGAGCATTTCAGTGCAATACGAATTTTCAGATGTTTATATGAGCCAGACTAAATTTATAATCAAAATCACCACTGGAGAACTTCCATATTATTCTAATGAATCACAATTTAAGTCAAGAGAGTTGGAGCAGGAGGAGGAGCTGATTCACCTGGATGAGGTGATTCAGTCCCTACTTCCACACATTTTATTAAGAAAGGCTTTCAAACTAGCATTAGATGAAGGTCTTAGACATTTTGCCTGCTGAGGAAAGGAAACCTTTGTTTTATCCTTAGCAAACTGAGAGATAAAATGCCAGTTAGGTATCATGGAAAACAGGACACCTTCAAAGCTTGAAGAGAATGTTATTTTGCTGAATGCTTAAGATTTCACTGGAATGTGTCAGATACAAGCTCAATAAGCCACCAAACTAAAAAAATGCTTGAATTTTAGTTATAATATAGAGTCATAGCAAAAACAATCACTAGAGAAAACACTGACTAGAAAGTAAAGGGAATTTTGTGAACATGTGGCAAAAATCTACTGGAGAGAGTAAACGAACCCTCACAATAGTGTTTTGAAAATACAGAACCATCACAATGTAGCTGTTTCATACTCTAGTCTTCAATTTGATAAAAAAAATCTAGTCCAGAAGCTGCATCACTATGCTTTTCAGAGATCTCAGCACTGCCACACAGAAGAAAAAATATTCTTCTGTCAAGTCTATGTTAAAACCAAATCCCAAACTCAGTTCTCTGTCTTTTATGTGGTCCAAGACCTTCCTTGTAAAAGAATTTCATAAACACATTAGAATGTGCCATTTCCTAAATTATGATATATTTCTTAATTTAGAATAAACATATACTCAGATGAAATCTCCCTGGAGTCATGGCAGTTAGTTTAATGGGTATATATAACCAAAACCCAGCAGAATTTACACTGTATTTAGCCTTTTCTATCTCCCAGATCTCTGAACATGCCAAGGTGAACGTATTGACAATTTCACTTTGCAGATGGACTACTCAAGGATTGTGCTCAAGGATATCTGAGTGGTCCACTGACAGCAAGAAAGCTGGAGGCAGCTTTATCTTTGTAACAGAACTCCCTTAATTCTCACCTGGAGCTCATATTACGGAGTTCTTGCAAAAAAAAATCCATGAATAAAGATGTAGCAGTATTCCCTTTTACACTTACCCAACAAAAATTATATCTACTGTGCCTACTTTACTAATGAAAACATTTTTCATTGTGGTGGGAAACATTTGGTCTTATGTTGCAAAAACACATTCAACATTTCTAATAATATGATTTAAATCGTAGTGGCATTCTGATCCAAAGTTGAAGACCACTTTTTTGTTTTTCATGGTAATTCAGAGTTCTGAAAGATATATATATTTATTAGAATATTCAAGCAATTCCTTAAATAATTTTCAATCTTCAATTACAAAAAAAAAAACAAAAACAAACACTGTTACAGGCTAGGGGCAAAGATATTTACGCAGTTTCAATTTTACTTTGGTAGATAACATTACAACACTCCATACATCACAGAAGATATTGAGTTTCTAGCTTCCACCAACACCTCATGAACTTAAATCAGGCTTTTGTTTCTCTACCTGAGATCTTAACCTTCCACTGTCAGCAAAAATAATTGCTTGAAGCCAAAGACAGATAGATAAAGCTACCAGTATTAAAGAAAATGCTTTTTGCAGTCTTGAAAAAATGCTGAGATTACTTATCCTTGACCATGGTAATTGACTATGAGAGAGGAAAAAAACATTTTGTTGTTCTTCAGGACTAATGAACTTTATGTAGGTAAATATCATTATTCATATATTAGACTGAGTATTTACTGAATTCTTCACAGTTATTACAAACAAAATTGTATGAAATAATGTAGTATATGAAAACACAGCCAAATTCCTCTTTTCCTTTAAAACCTGAAAAAATAACTTCTATTTCTTCAGTTTTACCAATGACCTTTGTCTGTTCTTAGGTTCCTCTTATTTATAATGGGCCTGAGAACTTTAATCCATGCAGATAATTACTACTCATGTAAAGACTGGTCAAAGCAAATTAGAAGACTATGAGGAGGAGTCTACATACTCATACAGATCTTGGAGCTTTGGCAGGAAAGAGAAAAAAGTGCATTCAGTGCCTTCATCTTCTCACAAAAAATATTTCAAATTATTGTTCTATGATTATGGAGGAATCAATATTACTTTTGCTATTAATATCTTCACTCCTCTGTAAAACAGCTGGTTAAATATTTAAAGGTACAGTAATTCAATACAGAGCTTCGGTTCCCTTCCTCAGCACACAATATCTGAGCTTTCCATCAGACTAGTTAAGACCTCTATGTGTTAGTGCTTCCATTTTGTCTTTCCCTTTAAGGCCCAGGCTACACAGGTGCCCAGCTGCTCATAGGTGACCTTTGGCTAATCTTGTGCAGGAATTTTCTACATAACAACTTAATCCTATGCAAGTTACCACTCTGTCAAAGCCACAAAAGAAAATGTGCTCCTGCAGCTCAGCATCCAGCATCTTTATTTTGATCACAGATGAAGTTTGACTTGAGCCAGTAAGTCCACCATGGTTCAGTGACTTCATTTCGCAGCTCTTGTTCAACATCTGCCACAGCAGCAACAGAGAACACTGGAGAATTGGGGTGGCATTAATGTCAAGTGAAAACGTCTGTATGCTTCAAAGCATAGATGTCTTATGGACTGCCTGACTAAAAAATTTTGTCTGGGCATAAGATCAAGCCTTTGTGTTGACAAAAGGAATAAAGAAAACATGCCTAGAGAATGTAACATTTGCCAGCTTTAACTTACTGGTGCTTGATGTGACAGATAGGCAGTAGATGAAACAGCTGATAAATTCATATCACATTAATAGAGATTAAAATAATCAGAATTTTAAAAACAGTGCAGGAAAAAAGTGTATCCCAGATCCTGTGGAAAAGCAATTTAAATCAATTATAAGTGTATTATTCTTCTAAAAAAACCCCAAACCTATGCCTACAAATATTCTACAGTTGGTTAATGCTGAATTTGAGTATGTATTAGGTCATCCTCATAGTGGTTTGAGACAATTTCAGACTGATTCATACCAAAGAATGGAAAAAATCCAGGCCATTTTCATTGTACACACAAGTATGTCATACATAATTATTAGTACAACATACTGTACTTTGCATGAAGCCTAGCGATCTTATACAGCCCATCTAAGATTTGCACCATGAAATAAACTGTTTTACACCTGCAGTTTGTCTGTGCTTTTATTCCTTTTATTAATTCTGCTAATGCTAGTAATAGATGAAGTTCATGGTCATAAAATACCAGGAAAAACCCCCAGAAAATCACAGAGCACAAAGTCCATGTTACTAACAGCTGGGAACAATGTACCAATGTTTTAGACAGTCATTAAAAAAGGTCAGCGCAGTTGCTACGGGTAAGTTTATCTGTTGAAAACAGTTAAACATCTGGAGAAATTTTTAAATCCATTGGAGCAGAAGACACAGATCAGAGACTCAGAGATTAAGGAAGACATGGCCTGAAAATCCATGGGCTTCTAAATATTAGGTGCAAAACATATCTAACAAAATCTAGCTTCAGAAAAACTCATATAGTCTTCAAGCAAGCACAAATTTAATGCAACATTAACACCAGATTGAAGAACCTAGAAGAGTTACTGATCACTGTAAATGTCTTACTTAATCAGTAAGTTCTTTTTTTTTCTTTTCTTTAACATTACAACACATCAGTAAAGGCTCCTAGGATGAAATTTGCTAAGCTTAAACAAGGATGAAAGAACAATAGGTCATTATCAAGAATAACAGCAATATTCATAGTAAAAGCCATAGCAATAATCAAGTCCTTAAAATTAATAATAGTAATACACATACTGATAAAATAATAAACAAAAATGCATTAAGGATCTCAGATGAACATAAGTGACACAGCTCTTTGATTAATCTGGTTTTATGTTCTATAGAGAGGTTTTGCTTCTGCTGGGAGCATCTAATGTATTTCTACTTCTTAGAGAAAAACTGCCAACTATTTACAAGAATAAAATTGCTAAGCATAGCAATGTTTCAATGTATAACTAGACCAGTGTATCAATATCATGGCATTCAAGTAGCATAACAACTATATTGATGCCAAATAGCAGCACAACCTGAAACTAAATGATGTCTCAACTTTTGTTCTTCAACTAAAAAATTTCTCCTAGCTTGCTTTCAGTCTTCACTCTAGTGTAAAAATTCTGTGTTTTATAATCTTGGCCATGTAAGAGAGGCCCAAAAAAACCCACCAAAGTTCTGTGTCATAGGTATTCCTGATCTGAGCTCTGTGATTATGGGTTACAAGGCAAAAGACTTCAAACAACATATTGGGAAAAAAGGCCTAAGGGTAAAAATGTGATGGCGTTTGAACAGCAACTAAATCTCAGCAGTGTGGTGCTTTCCTCATGAGTTCACAGGGACTGATATGGTCTCAGTGTGTTCTTTGCTAGCTAGTGTTATATTTGAAGATACTGTTAAGTGGGAAATGACAAATTAGGGAACTTTTGCACTTTGATAGAGTAGTGTAGGTCTGTAACAACTGAACGAGGGAACATCCATTCTGACTCTTGTTGCCTGAAGTCTGTGAAAGCAACTTCTGGAGAAGAAAGGCCATCACAGCATCCATATCATATAATCTATTTGTCACAACCTCACTGATAACACTCTGTTACTTATTTTGCAATTTCTGGCAGAAATAGACCAGAAGTAGCAAAAATAGTGACAAAAAAAGAGACAAGTCTACTCTTGCCAACTCCTAAACCCTAGTGGGTCACTAAAATCTGCAGAACACTTCTAAGGCTGCAGTTTGTTCAGCTGGAACCACAATCCAGTTCACTGCCACCTGTACCAAGTTGCATCTGCCAATTATGTACAGACAGGTTGTCTAAACCCTGCTGAGTCTGTGTACAGCACCTGCCGACACATCTCTCCCTCAAGACTTCTTCCCTACTGTGCTTTAACAACAGAGTTCACACTTTTTTCTTTTTTTTTCTTTTTTTTTTCTTTTTTTTTTTTTTTTGAATATGTGCACATGTGTGGGTGTTTGTGTGTGTGTGTGTGTGTGTGAGAAGGCAGGGGGAGAAGAGGTATAAGGGGGCAACAAGTGGGCACTTAAATGAAATACTAGCAAAGATAAAATATTATCAAGTCTAAAATAGTGTGATTTAGAAATATTTCTTCTATGAAAGAGTAATTAGGCATTACTAGTAAATTAAAAAGAAGTGATAATGATACATAGCAGCAGAGGTTCTGGTAACTCCTTCACTAGGCATTGAGAGTAGCATGCTAATGAGCCATGTCTACAGCATGGTATAAGCATGCTGAGTCTGATTGATCATATGCATGATCATCTTGCAGAGATAGTTTATCATTGTTGCATCACTAAGTTCCCTCATAGAAGAGCAAAGAATACAACAAAGACTTGGGAAAAAAAGAGAATCTATTTTGTTCTTGCAACTGGTAAAGTACACCAGTGCTTGACTTGAAAGAGTTTGGATTAATGGGTGAACTGGAAGGAACATTGTGTATTCCCACTGAGCATGCTGAAGTTAATAACTATGTGGGCCATTGTTTCACATTTAAGAACATTTTCCAACGTATGTGTCTTGCAATGCTGCGGTGCACCAGTGACTGACAGAATGGCAGTGACAGAACGTGGATGGCAATGTCTCAGAAAATAGAGAATTTTGCAAAATCTCCCTGTAACCCGGAAACCTTGTCATAGCAGAAGCTCAAACAAAGAGATTTAGAGGCTGTTCCTTTCCTCCAGTGCTGAAAACCTAAAAGTATTCATGAGGTCATCCCTGTTGCCTCTATGGGATTTCCCCTTCTGCTTCCACTGCCCTCCACATCCACTGTGTTCTGGTTACCCCACAGAAGTCAGTTTTCAAAAAGCACGTGGCATTTCACAAGAGCTTTTGAGGACAGGTGTGCTCACTGGCAATGCAGATTTTCATGCATCCTGAACGTATTTGAGACTTGACTTTGTTTCTTTACAACAAACCTCAGTTTCTGCACAGACTCCCCAAAACAAAGAGCTTACTTGTGTAATGCAGTAAAGCAGCTTTGTGCTGAGAGCCACTCTTCTTTGGGCAGTTACTGATAAGCAAAACTTATATTTTTTACAAATAATGACTGCATCTGCAAGTTCTTTTGCAGGCAATTGCTCTGATTGTACTTGGCAAGCTAGATCTGTGTGCTGGATATTTGGCACAATGAGCTCGTCTTAGCCTGACAATCTGCAAGGTTAACAGAAGGAAGTCTATCAAAATATTAAACAAAATAGATACATCAATAACACTTATCCCAAATTCCACAATTTCTATAAGATTAAGGATGACTTTGTGTCAGAGCATATTTTGATTATCATCTAAAATGATACATAATATATTTGGAAATTTTAGCTATTGATTTATGCAAAGAATGTTTAAGTGCTAATGTCTTAATTAGTATTTTAACTGACAATACATATTTGCAATAAAAGAACTATTAAGCAATTATGTACTAGACAACAGGTAGATTTATATATGCAAATAGCAACTAGAGTTGTCTAGATTAAGTTCTAAAGCCTATTTATAAAACATAGAAAGTAGCACATCTGCTATTAAACATATTTTTTTCAATAGAAGATCTTTTGAACAGTGAAATTAGCTCATTAACATTTATGTTTAGAATTGAAATACAGGAAGTGATTGATATGGAACTCAAGAATTATACAATACAGAAAATCTTTTGTCACAAAAATAGCGACAGGGAGACAGATCCTGGAATCTGCTTAGAAGGCAGCCAGAAAGAAAAGGCTATTTTTTTAATGATGAAAAAAGCATCAAATTAAATCTGCTAAAGTCAAAGTTTTTGCTGTTTGATTTTATTTCCTTTTTATTTAATATTGTTTTTCAAAGTACCACACACATAACAATTATCAATACACCACCTTGTCTATTCACAAATAGAGTTTTACAAAAACAGGACCATTTTCAAAAGTATATTTGTAATGCTTAAAGCATTTCAGAATCTTAAGTTCCTTCCTATAACCATGTAGAAGACAGGTGAGACACTTGACACAATGGGGACAGGCAAGATCTTTTGGGGACCCTGAGCAGAATGATGATAACATTAAGTCATAGCTACTATTAAAGCTTCATTTTTAAAGAAGAGTTTTATTATTACCACAGCATTAAATATTTTGATCAGAGTAGCACAGAATTTTTATAAGTGGAATCAGCACCATTTTGTTAGTAATGTGGCAGAGAATTTATAGCACAGCTTAGCTGGTGGTTCCAAATCACCAGAACCCTCTGCAGATCAGATCAGTTGTCAGTACTTGCTTGCTATTATCAATATAACAATCATAATCTGGATTTGAAAACACTTAAAAGGGCACAAGTTCATTCATGTGTCAGGCTGTGCCCATTTTGTTTTATGCTCTGGTTGAAAGGAAAAGTCTTTTCAAATCTTCTGTTGTCACCTGTATCTAGGTTAGGATAAGATGCTGTGTGCATCCTCAAACATTTTAGAACCAAAAGTGCTGGAGGATAGACCTGTAAGAATTTTATTATGGATTTGTCACTTACAGTGCTCTGTGTAAACAAGACTAATCAAATTTAACAAAAGACAGATTGAAATACATATTAATTATATCTTAAGAAGAACAGACTTACATTAATGGGGCAATATTACTAACAGAGAAAAAAGATTACCAGTACAAAAAAATGCCCAAAATACAGCACTAATGATAATAATGATAATAATGGTGCTCATGAGTTACTTCAGTGCTTTGTTCTTTTGAAGTCAGGTAATTTGCCTAATTAAAATCCAATTAAAATAGACGAAGAGCAGCAGCACTCTCTTCTTTTCCGTCTTTCCTGATAGCATCATTTCTAATTAAATATGGCCAAGGCTGATATGGCTTATGTGAAGTTTGTACCTACCTGTACATATTAAGCATGTACAAGCCAACTACCAGATTGGGACCTTCTCTGGGGACCTACATGGAGGAACATCCAGCTTGGGGGTGGGAAGTAGCAAAAGATGTGAACTCAGATGCTCTGCCTTTCAAAGACAGCAGATGGACCTTTGCAAAAGTACAGCTTTATGTAGTCAGAGACATTTTTTTGTAAGAGCTTAGTCACCAAACAAGTTAGGCAATGATGTGGAGTCTTTCTCTCAGACTTTAAAAATCTCAAATTGAATGTATGTAAGCATTAGATTAGATATTACATGACTGGGTTAGCATTTAAAAAGGTACATTATTTCTACTCTGATAAGAAAAAAATACTTTTGGATAACAGAAAATGTTTTTGAAGTTCTTTTTCCACTTCAAGGGTTATCTGTGAAGCCTGTGGGATGGACCGTATGATTTTGAGGATTTAATGATACAATTTTAGAAATCTACAATTTTTAAAACATTGCTCTCTTACATAATTGGGAAACTTAAACACGTTGAAAGTACCTGAATTCTGTGGGATTTGACTAAATAAAGATCACAAGCACCTTTGAACTACCAGGAGCTGTCTTCCTCACAATGTTTGAAGAATAACATAACACAGGGCATAAGCTGCATAAAGAAACTGAAGGAGGGTACCTCTCCTTTTCAAAGTAATCATTCCCCTTCTCTTTCCTTTATCAGTAAATTCTTTCTGTCAGAATGAATGAATGCACTCAGGCATGGGAGAAATATGTTTTTATTGTATTCATTATGAATATACAAGATTCTGGCATGATATGACTTTTGAGAGACATGAAATAAATACAAATGAAGATGACTCCTTAAGCTGAAAAGATGTTTTTAGATGCTGAATCCTAGCCACCTTCAGCGTTGCAATTTTTAGTCCATGACTAAAGATCTAAAACCCTTCTAGGCCTAGGAAAGGCTGGAATGACTATATAATAAATTCAAATTTTACCTAGCGTAAACACAGCCTGATTTTACAGGGTTGTCTGCATCTATCTCTGCATACAGTGTGCATATGCACATTTAAGAAAAGAGGTCCAGTTGCCTCTTCCATTTTCTGGTGCTCTGGCAGCATTGATGCGAATTAAAATGCAAAACTGGGCGAAGAGGCGCCCAGTCTCAACTCCTACAGCACAAATTCCTTGTAGCAATGCAAGTAATATACATAATAGGTTAAAAGAAGGTTGTGACACATGCAATTACAGCAGATGAGACCAGAGACTTTAGCAGAGGATCAGAGTGCCCCAGGGTATTGAGTACAAAGAAGTCTGTGTATTAAATGGTTCATGGTTTCCTATGAAAAAGTGTAATCGTCCAGACATTTTAATTTGACTGTGCTATACTAAAACCTAGATTTTCTTTGGAGAAGCATGTGATTTTCTTTCAGGCCATAAGTGTGGAATGCTACAGAATATATTTTGTGGGTGAGGAAGGGGGGAGCAGCTCTTTTCTGTTTGCACATATTTCTGTCATCATTCAATTATTTCCTTGGAAATCGATAACTCATAACTGACAGCAGCAGGAAGGTAGCTGTTTGCTGTTTTGTTTTTTTTTTTTTTCTATTTATCCTTCCTGTAGAGTTGCTGAAAATCTGCTTGTCAACATTGGTGGTGAAGTGCATTGTTCACGAACAATGGAGAAAGAAAAATATATCTTAAAGCAAGAACAAGAAAACAAAACAAAGTTGCTGCAGCATAGTATTTCCCAGTGCAGCTGAACTCAGTCTCAGTACACATTACATGGAATTTCACTAGGAAAAAACTCTGAAGTCCCTTCTCTATGTGTTGGTAAGATAACTGTGAAAAAAAAAAAAAAAAAAGGAAGAAAGAGATACATTTAACATAAGGAAAATGTGCCTAGGAAAGATCGTAACATAATCCATTCCTCAGAGGAGTTGGAGAAATCCTATTTGTTACAGAAGTCTAAAACTGAAGGAGATGAACATGAAAAGAACCTTCAGGCCAAAGGCTCTGCCCAATCATATCTTTCAGTATATCCAGGACTAGACAGAAGGAAACAAAACCTGAAGTGTACTTGAGAAGTACTCAGAAAAGCAAACTGAGGACTTTAACTTCAGAAATATGGTCAGAGGTTGATTGAGGGCTCACACATGGGATATACATGTTTTAACAGTCCAGTATTTCAATATGCCACTGATTTAGTTGACTTCTTAAAATATGTTAAGTCTGCAGTAAATTCTGTATGACTTTGGGACTTATATATTTAGAACTGATGCTAAAAAGAGATTAGAATAGCATAAGAACTATATCCTGAAGAATTTTAGGATTGTCTGCTTCACTTGCAGAAGACCAAAGGTACCTCAGTTAAGCAAATGCCTCAAATATTTCTATAATATCTGGGTTGCTTCAGAAAAAAATATAAACGGCTTGAAGTTTTTCTCCATGGCTTATCCCATATCTATTTACCTGACAAAATATTGTGGTTTAAACCCAGCCAGCAGCCAAGCCCCACAAAGGCATTCACTCACTGTCCCACCAGCAGGATTGGGGAAAGATTGGGAACTGTAAAAGGTGGAGGATCATGGGT
Organism: Cinclus cinclus; assembly: GCF_963662255.1. Taxonomy (NCBI): domain Eukaryota; kingdom Metazoa; phylum Chordata; class Aves; order Passeriformes; family Cinclidae; genus Cinclus; species Cinclus cinclus. The sequence goes on along the minus strand of NC_085048.1, from coordinate 47,256,841 downwards.
TGAGATAAAGACAGTTTAACAGAGAAGGCAAAAGCTGCATAAACAAGCAAAACAAGACAAGGAATCAATTCATTGCTTCCAATGTACAGGTCCAGGAGAGCGGGGGCTCATCAGGCACATTGGTGATTTGGGAAGACAAATGTCATCACTCCAAATGTCCCCCCCCATTTCAGCTTCTTCCCCCCATTTTATATATTGAGCATGATATCATGATCACACAGACCAGTACTAGTCACTGTGAAGATAACTATCTCAGATAACTATGACCACATTTCCATTAGTTCAGGAGAACTACAGATTAATTACATTTTAATTTGATATTCCCTGAATTTGCAAATATTTCTGTTATAAAAAATGCAACTTCGATCTAACATTTTCCTGTTATTCTAAGTGGGATATAGAAACTGTATGTATTCCCTCAAGCTTGTGTGGACTTGAAGCTGTCTGAAGCAAATCTGAGTGATAAAAAACCATAAAAGCATCTGTTATACCTACCAGAAGGCTGGAATTCAGGGGATATTAAAAGATCAGAGATCTTCTCTGTCATTGTGGAAGAAAAAGAAAAAAAAAAAGACAGCAGTGAATGCCCCCAAAATATGTAGAACTGTTATTTGGAGACAGATAAATATACTAGGCAGGTCAAAGCACATGGGACATTTTTAGAATAACTACTTTGAAGTATTACAGTAAGGGGGAAAGAGGTGGCAAACACTGGGAGAAAATGTTTATTTCTTGGAGTAATATCTGTAAATGCTGAGAGTAGGAAACCAGCTAGGGGGCTAAAGCTGGTGGGGGTTTGGGAAGTGTTTTGTTCAGAGTGGTTTCCAGCTGTTGTGTGCTGGCTGAGCAGCAGAGAACACCTGGAAGGGATTTCAGCACTTCTGTTCTTATGTTTTTCAACTTAAACTTGCCATTTGCTAAACATTTATTATACTAGTCTGCAGCAAATAGGAGTTTCAAATAGCTTGATTTATTTATTTTTTTTTGTTGTTTATCCCTGTACTTTGATGATAGTCACCCTCGTTTGCCCCCTGACATGTTCAAATGATTTAAATTATCTCAGAATCTGCAGTGTTTTACACATGCATAGCCGATTTAGATCACTTTTGCTTAGCAGAAGTGTCTCTCTTCCATCCTACTGAGTTTAATTAATACCGAATGGAAAGGCTTTCAACTGAACAGCAATCTAAGAACCTAAAGGTTTAATAAAAAAGTTCTTTAGAAATAAATAAAAAATTTGTAGGATTTATGAAAGTCACTTGTATGCTGCAAAGGCACTGCTACACATTACAATAATATGTATTTAGCTTTTCCTAAGGAAAGAGAAGGGCCCATATGAAGCCATCCTTTTATTCGCTGATTACATATCTGTAGAAAAAGGAAGCAATATTAGCTGTCTGAAAGCATTCAATAGTGGTCTTTTATTCTCAATGGACTGAAAGTGGACCTGCTATTTTCTTTCTTTCATGCTCTGGATTTTTATGAAATCTTTCAGGCTGTTTTCTGAGTGCAATAGCCTCTAAACTGTGTCTTCATATGTCCCGAACTCTAACAGTGTTTTCACATAAAAGGCTTTAGGCACAGTTATATTTAAATCCCGTTGCTCAAGAGTCACACAAGAGTGTCTTACATGGATAAACCTGAAATGTACATTTCCCCAGCTGGGAATATGAATTGTGTCATACATAGGAATGTACCAAACCATGAAAAACTGAACAGGAGATTATCACAGAGAAGTTATTTTGTTTAGTAAGCTGAAACAAGTTTACCACAAGTCTCCTGGCCTGAGTAATCCATTAAAAAAGTAAATAACTACAGAAAATAAAAGTGTGGCCATCTACAGACAGATTTTTCAGAATGATTAAATATGGCAATAAAGGGGCGATATCAGAGCTAACAACATTAGGAAAAATATTCACTATTGCTGCCAAAATTGCTTAAAGTTTTAAGGTCTTTAAAAGTAAAGAACCCCATAATAACCAGGCTTTAAGGAATTAAAACAACAAATATGTATTAAGGCATATAATCCTATCAGGTCAAATGTTATTATTTCTTTGTTATTATTGCTATTACAGCAATTCCTGGTAAATCTGTCAAAAGTGATGAGGTGACACTCTCAGACATTGCTCAAACTTATAGAATGACATGTCCTTGCCCTAAGACCTTTTGCAATCTAATTTAAGTCAAGACCCTATAAATGGATGTAATCATTGAGAAAAGAAGAAAAAAGTGACAATAAAAATGCTACTGAACAGCCATCATACAATATTTGGATTAACATTTTTCCTGTAGGCAAGGTGACGTTTTTGTAGGACGTTAATTTATGTGGGTTTATGATGATATTCAATTACATGCAACTTGCCTGTGCTGGCTACAGTATGCATTTCCTTTGTGCTATCTTCTGGTTTTATTTTACCTGTGATGACCTTTGAGGAGCTTCCACTGAGCCATAAAAAAGAGTTTCAACTGATTTCATAAATCCAAGATATTTTTAGGGAAAAAAAGGGTTTACCCAGGAAAATTGGAGTTTTGTTTTACTTACACAGCAGAGATTCATATGAAACACTAGAAGTGAAGGAAGAAAGAAGGAAGTCTGAACGGAAATGTGTATGTGTGTAAGTATGGGATGGAAATTAAAGCTATTTAAAGGAATGGTCATATAATAAGGCACACTGTTCCCAGGACACTGTTTTCATTAGCAAAACCGAGGAACATGTTCTTGATGTCAAAACAAAAAGGCTGCAGTCTGAAAAGCAGACAACTCATCAGCAAAGGAGCCAGCACCCTGGCTCTAGCAGGGTGGTAGCAAGGCTGTGGTGCACGACACACACCACTCCTTCCTGTTTGCCTGCCAAGAGAAGGAGAGAGGAGACATGTGTTCCACACATATGCCTAAATAGGAGGAACAGACAGTGGGCAGTGATGCGCCTTAAGACTTGTGGTGGCTGAAATAATCAAGATCTGAAGTGGTGATCTACCCCAAAACAGCTGATGGCTTCTGAAGGAGAAGAAAATCTGTCTGTCCGGTCTGTCATTGTCAGTCAAGAGAGGAGCTCAGGAGAGGCAGAGGACTTGACAGGTGGTGCTTGTCTTCTGTATTATGCACAAATGACCTTGGTCAGGCCATGTGGACACACACAGGCTGCTTCTCATCAGTACGTCAGCAAGAAAGTGTGAAAACATAAAATTGACTTGCTTTAAAACTTTGAAAATAAACATATTTTTCCAATCCATAAGATCGTGCACTGAGCTTTATTATGCTAATACCACTGCAAAGCAGATGTCAATACAGTAACTAAAATAAAGAGACGTGATATGTTCTCTGGCAGCTGAAAATTGCATAAAAATAGAAACATATTTTTATAGTCAACCTCAAAGGAAAGACTGGTTACCAAGTGGGTTTCAAAGGGAACTTCCTCTGGTGAAGACAGCACAGGAAATATTAATATCAAACTTTCCAAACCTTTAAACTGCCCTGGGTACTACTGAGCAAGTCTGTTACTTTATTTCTAGCAATTTGTTATGGGAAAACATACTTTCACATATACTGTGAATTGCACATGCTTATGAAATTGTATAGCACATGGACTTCGACAAAGAATTTGTTTAAAAGAAGTTGAAATATATAATATACTGTTAGGTGGTCTCTAATCGGAAAAAATAATACAAAACAGTAAGCTATTGCTAATGCTGTTTGACTTATTAAACCTGCAGTTCTGCTGCATTTTCCCTTGAGCTTGTAGACTGGTAGCCCAGTGCATGAACTACTTCTGTACCTCCTAAGGTGCCACTGCATTTGTATTGGCCTTACACTGTCTCAGGACTGAGGGCTGTCAGTCTTGCTCGGTCTGATCTTCTACTGGCTGGTCAGGAGCTTTCCTTTACCTTATTTGTCTGTAAATACAGACTGTTTATTATTTTTAAAGACCAGGTGGTTATGCCTAATTTAAATTACCATTGCTTATCTTTGTAGAGTATATATTTTCTCTGTAGCTTGCAGTAATAAGTTTTTTAATACATGTTGAAATATTTATGTCCCTGTCTTATCAATGTGATTTGGCTTTGTGCAGAGGGGCAAAGCTGGCATTATAGCAGAGACCTTAAAAAATGGGGACAGGAGATGCAATGTAGATGACACAGGAGATGATAACACAAAGGACAGGAGATGACAGTGAGGGCCCAGGACTGTAAAAACTCCTCTCTAGTACAGAAATGCAAATCTTGGAGCAGAAAAAGGGGAGGTAACCAGAGGCACAAGTTTAAACTGTGCTGTCATTCCAACAATTTCCTCCACATAATAAAGCTATTTCTTTTATTTTCTTCCTCTGTAATGCAACAACAATAATAATAATAATAATAATAATAATAATAATAGTAATAATAATAATTTTCATGCCAGTGGTAAGATTTTATTTAAAGTATCAATAACTTCTTGGCTATATATGAATTTACTTTAAGCCAGTTGTGAGACTTTCTGCATCACAATATCTTCAGGAAAAGATCAAGTTTGTTCCACATTTATTCCCATTTAATGCAGCACATGGACATACATCAATAAAAAAAACCCATCCCCCTAAAACCCAGGACATAAAAAAAAATCAGTCTATAGCTCTCACTTCCCTTTAAATTAAATTTATTAATTTAAGCTCTATTCTGGATTGTAGGATCTAATTTCTTGACAGTCCACATACAGAACTGTAAAGATACTGGCCAAGGTTAAATCCAAAATAATTCCTGTAAGCTACCTCCTTCATTTGAGCAACAGTAGATTTGGATTGACACAACAAAGATCAGAGTTTGTATCAATAACTTATCATTTCCCACTGAATAATGGTATAACTGACAGTGAAAGGGCAAAGGGCCCAGGTTAAATAGAATATATTTTAGAGCAGTTGGTATGGATTAGCAAGGATGGAGCTGTGACTGGAGATCCTAGTATTTTCTTAATGCAGCAGAGAACTGTCTGCCAGTTCTCAGCTGAAATCTTCTACATACAGGAACTGGAAGAGCATATCTTAAATTAAATCTTGTTCAAGTTCTATTAATTCTCCTGTCTGATGTTGAAATAAATACTGTATTCTAGCTCAACTGTATGTCTAGATTTTGCCAGCCTACTGACCTATAGGGCTTTGGAACAGCAAGAAGTTTTCTATAAAACATAGGGGTCTACATTTTCTTTCATTAAAAAGAGCCTGTTCCAATGTGTGTACATTGGCACATCTTGAGTGTCCAGCTCGAGAAAATGCTTGCAGCCACAAAAGGTTAAACAGCCAAAAAGAAAAGATTTATTTTCATTCAAATAAAACACGACTTTATAAAAATTAACTGTTGTCTATTTAAGTGGCATCCAATATGGTACTAAAAATATAGTTTTTGCAGCTTTATTACATTCTGTCTACTGGCAGTGTCAGCTTCTGATAGCAAGAGCTGTGTCTGTCTCCAGTCACCCAACACACAGCCAAAGCATCTAGCCTAGGCTCTGGACTGTAGTTTTTGCTGGCAGAATGATAGAAGGGTTCTGGCTCTTTTAAAAATGTTTTAATAACTAAGTAAGCAGAACAATAGACAAACTCAAGTTGCATTTTGTGCAAAATATTGATCAGTATTCCTCAGAGGATGCACATAAGGCAGTTTCAGAAGCTGTCTTTTGCACTTCACAAAAAAAGGATTTTCTTCTTGTTGACACTTTGGTTTGGTTTTGGTTTGGGTTTTTTTCCATCTTAATGGATCTTGGTGAAGCAGCAATTGCAGGCAACTTCCAGCCTTCCACAACCTTTGACAACAAACATACTCCTTTAAGGATTTCTGCAAGTGACATATTCTCCCTATGTTCCTCCACAGACTCAAGGTTTGGATAATTTTGTCAAAAAGAAGTATATTTAATATGTTTGAATGTTAAATCTCAACAATCTCTTACCTGAACAAGATAGTTAGCAGTCACATAGGTACCACCTTTACCTCTGACAAATCATTTCTCAGACCTACTTGCCTATGTTAATATGAGTTGTTTGAAATTGTAAGGCATATTTTTTACTCAATGCAATTTTCTGTGGTACTGCTCAACTATAAATTAACTCTTTTCACATCTGTGCCTGTCACCAGGTTCCTTGAAAACCTACCCTGAAACCTTTTCCTTACATCTGATATATATTTTTTTGTTAATGAAATCTTATATTTATTACACTTTTATTCATGTCTAGCATATTAACATGGAAATTATCAAAAAAGGTGTCAAAAATGCCAGCTCACTATATGGACATGCTAGGAAATTTGGTAAGACTGTATTAGATATGAATGAGTAATAAGGAGAATCAATTTTATTCACACTAGGAAAGTAATTCCAGAAATAAGGAAAAAGGTAACTAATGGGATTTAAGTATGTCCCTTCATCAAAAACAACAACAACAACAACAACAACAACAAAGAAAATAAGTAAAATATAAAATATTTTTATATATCATGAGGCAGAATATTAAATTTTTAGAAATAATTGGGATGTTCTAGTTTCATCCCTAATTTTGCACCATCACATAATGACATGAACTAAAGAAAAAACACAGTGTAAAACACAACTGTAAGAGCACCATGCTGGGTTTTCAGTCTGAGAAACCTTCAATGAAATGTTTTAACTACAGAACTGCTGTCTTTGAGTGATAGTCTTTTTTTCCAGCTACAGTCAGAATGTTTTGTTCTAGACATCTGAAAAGAATTCTAGCAGAAACAAATCCATAACATATTTTCCATTCCTATTTTCAAAGGTGTGTCATCTACCTACCAAACCCCCTACTCTTCCCACGCCTGGAAATGAAAATGTTTCAACCTATCCTCAAACCTATAAACAATTCTTTCAGATGGTATAAACTTTTAAAAAACTGCTGTGGGAAATAAAGATATATGAAGACAAGAGAGTATACTGAGAAGAAGAAGAAGGAAAAAAAAAAACAACCAGAAACCAGATAATGTCACAGATTCATACGAACAAAAGTTGTCCTCCTTAGTAAGTTACAACTGGAGGTACCTGGAATTAAAGTTTCTCTGAGGACTTCCACAATAAAATATATTTCCCAAGGTGGAGTCCACATAGAGCTTGGTGGCCAGTGGATGTGTCCCAGACACACAGCCCAGAGCATGGCCAGCCTGATGGCTTCCTCCCAGCTTAACAGCAGCACTCATCTCTGCACACTGCTCCCAAGCCCCAGGATGGGAGAGCCTGTGACTCTTCTTGTGGATACCTCCAGTGAAGGCAAGGATAACATGTCTTACTGGGGCCAGATGTTTTCTTGAGAGAATGAGAAGTGGCAAGCTTGAATGGGCCAATGAAGCTCAGAGCCCCTATGAAGATTCCAAAACATCATCTCTCAGCCAGCTGGTAAGTAAAAATTTCATTAAAATACTTTAGGGAGCCCATTCTCATTTTTTTTTTCCTCTCCTTCTACAGATGCTGTAAGATTACTGGAGAGAACTGGCAGAGAAAGGGAAGATCCAGAAACCAAGAGATACTGGAATTTAAGTCCATCAGGGTAAGAGGACAGCATAGAGGAAAGAGGAAATAGGCTACATATCATTAAAATGCAGGAACAAGGAGTCTGCAGATCCTCTAGTTTTACTTCTTGTGAAATAAGTGTTGATACAATTAGTCACAGAAAACTGGCTGAATGAACCTCCTTACCTGTACTAACCTGACCTGCAAGCCAGCTGTTCAGTGCACTGCCCACAGCTACATTTAGTCCAGGCTTTGTTGTACCACGTCTTCCTGAGCCAATTAGACTTGACATTTTGCACACTCCCCAATTAAAATGCAAATGAAGGGAAGAATTATGTACAAAAACAGATTATGCAGGTTAATTAAGAGGAAAACATACCTCGACCTCAAGTTAACTTTTGAGTGGATTTTAAACATAACCTGCTGACACAGCTGAATGCAGAGTCAGGACACAATATGGTGTTTCAGGGGAAAGGCACTTTGTCTGTAACAAATGTTGTGAGGTCCCCAGAGGATTGCTTCTATAATTGTTCCTCTGCATTTGAGATAAATTAGTGAAGAGGTGTATTTTATTCCTGCCTTTAAAATTACACCTCATCCTTCTAACACACATTTCTCAGACTGGCTATCTAAAAAATTTGTCCAGCAATAAAACATTTATAGTAATTGGAGCACTGCATGTACTTTCCATGTATCCATCCCATCTGCAGTTTCCAATGCTAGCAGTCAGAGTTGAGTGAGTGGACACTTGAGAGGTTGGCCTGGTCCTCAGAGCACTTTCTTGCTCTATTCCAAAACAGAAAATTAGAAAAAAAATCAGCCAAAAAGAAAGCAGGTACAATAGAATGACCTTGCATGTACTTATATAGTGTTGGGAAAGGCAGAGATCATGTGAAATTATTTGTGTTCAAGACTTGGAGAGGAACCAGACAAAATAAAAAAGAATGTGTGATAGTGTTTTGTCTGTCTTTTTCCAAAGCGGTGTTTCCCTGTTTTCAAAGCAATCCATTCATAAGCACTGTGCCTTGTCTAGTTCTTTTACATGCACTTGGAATTATGATTATGCATTATGTGCTTTTAGTAAGCAAGTACAATTAGACCTTTTAAAAATTACTTACAACAAAATTAGCCCTCCAGAGTTTATAAAAATGTACCTCCACTTTCCATTTTCTGGGTCTAAGAAGAAGACAAATTTAAAAAAGATTAGTCAAGGCAGGGAAAAGTGTGCAGCCTGCAGGGGACTTTGAGAAAGTGGTTCAAGATTGCAGGAGGAAAGATCTGGGAAATTGATCCAGTGCTCCAGCATGTCTGAATAATAGCTTTAATTGCAGAAACATTCATAGGCTGCGTGTCATCTGAAGAGTCATTTCACACACTTTTATAGAAAGATAGGATGATTTTTGAAATACCTGATTTAGAGAGCTTGATTCCTAGTTTTACCATAGATTTCCTGTATAAACTGGACAACAAGTTCCAACCCTGGTTTTTAAAGCCAGTTAACACACAGCTGTATTAATGCACAGACAGGTGCTTTTGAAAACATAATCTGCATTTTAGGTTGCTAAATGCTTGAAAATGTGGCTCACTATTTGACTGAGCTTCAAAGCCATCTGTAAAATAGGAAATAATCTGGTTCCCTTTTTCCTAGATTTTGTCCATTTTGTTATGTTCTTTCATTAGACCGGCCTTCTCTCTCTCTGTATATATATGTCTCTAGTATGACAGATGTTTTATTTTAGTTGTGACATCTAATCACTACAGAGAAAAAAAAATATTCTCTGGAGGATACCCATTGGATACCAAATACCAAATTGAATTAAAAAAATGTGTGAAGTGCTCCTCAGTTTAGGACATTTACAGCTATAATAAGAGCCATGTTCCAGAGCATGCTCTTAGTAGATTTCAGGATAATATTTGAGTGATTTTGAGCTGGGATGCCACTTGTCTTCTTCAGCAGAACAGTGGTTTCAACGACTCCCAGAGTCATTCCAGTCCTAGACCCTGTGTGCTGTGGTGTATTAGACATCATAACACATTTTGACTAAGTCCTAAGGAGTACTCAATAGTGGCCAGAAAATTGAAGTAGCAAATCATTTGACATTTATTATTTCTACTTGGATCTTTCCTTTTCTTACAGTGTGTAATATGAAAAGCAGTTGGCTTGGCAGAAATTATCTTGCCAAGTCTGTTCCCACTTGTTTCAGTTATTACATGTCACTAGATGATAAACTGGAGCTACTGAATGTTTGGAGTACAAGAAGCAAAGCAGAGTTTTGAGTTGAACTTCCACTGGCAGAATTCATCCAAATTTTAAGTTATCTAACATACCAAGCAGATAACCACTGGGACATGTGAACCGGAGCAGTGTCCTTAAGCTCACAATGTCCTTAAGTCACTGGGCAACTCAGCAATACAAACCACAAAACCTCTTGCAGCAACCAGCTTTCTCAACAGACTGGATTTTCTGAGCATCCTGGAGTATCTACATGAGGAGTACAGGAGCGGAAAGAGAGATTTTAAAGTTTTTTTAGTAATGTAATAACGTGGGCTCTTGAGCACAGTCCGAGTTGCCTCTGCTAATGCTGCCAGGGAAGCAATAGCACGAACTCTGCCAGTGAAAACCCAGCAGTGAAGCCCAAAGACACAGCCCCAGCTATGTGAGGGTGGAGTGGGCTCATACAGAGTGAGACACTTTTTATCAACCACCACCACCACAAGCTACTGGAGAAACATTTCAGTTTCACAGATTTGAAAACATCTCCTGGTGCCAGAGGTTATAATTTTGCTTTCATATCCAAGCATGAATGGTGAAAACAGAAAGCTGATATTCCTTCTTTTCTTGCTTATTTGCTTATTTTAAAGAAAAAAAAAACAAGGATATATTATAGGGATAAAGAAAGGACTTTGATAACTTCCTTCACTAGACTTCCCAGCAGATATGAACTTCATTAATTTGAGCAGTACATTGTGTCTAGTTTGATGATGGGAGAATCGATAATCCCCCGCATTGGTGGATCACAGTTGAGAAGCATGCAGATGCTCTTATAATGCTAGGTTTTCTTACTAATTCTAGACTCCCTTTCCCAGTTAACTCCTCTTCCAGCTTCTCAGAAAATACCCTTGTTGCAAGTATTATCTATTTATGTTCTAGTTTTCTCTATATTTAATGCACATTTGACAAATGCAGCAGTTCTGAGAAGGTGATGAATTCCTTGAATCTTGTTTCCATTGGTATGAAAAATTCCTCACTGCAGTGCACATAGACTGCCTTTGACTTCTTATTTGTGGATGTTCAAAAACATTCAAAAGTCCAAAACATTTAGGGCTTGGAAAGGAGAAATTGTTCTGAAAGACACACCCTAAATTTTTGAGAAAGCCTTGAAAGAGCAAGGCCTATTTCACAAATCCTTTATGAAAACACATTAAGTGGGAACATAGTATCATTTGCTTTAAGTAGATAATTCCTTTTCTGCTAATGATTCCTTCATATTTATTACCAGTAACATATACATGCATACATACATACATATATATGTATATAGATATAAAGTCAAGTAAAATTAATAGGCCCTATTTGTAGATATTAATATTGAGAATTCCACCAGAGTTCCGGGGATTGGCATTTTACTCCAGTCACAAGCAGTGAAATGTCAGACATTCTAGCAAACTATCTTACCTCTGCCAAAATATATGTGGCTTTATTGTTACTCTAGCTACACTGCAGCAGTGTGGCTGCTGACTGTGAACAAGATGATGACTGCTTTAGTAAATCCATCCAGAGCCAACCCAGGGACTGACACTGTGCTTTAATTACACATAAATGATCTCACCGTTCCTCAGAAGTTTCTGTTCTTCCAGCTAACGTTCCTTCCTAGTAGAGTCAAATATTATGCTTACTTTGTCAAAAACATGAGAAAGAAAATTTAACAGAAGAGAAGATTCTATATGATTAAATTTGGCACAAGGAGAGAAAACGGCTTTCATGCCAATAACAATCCTCCTTGCAGCAGGGATTCTCAGGTCTGTGGAAATCTTTTAGCCTGGAATTTTAACAGTCATTAACTGACTTGAATCATCACTGTCCACAGATATTCACTTGCTGTTAGCACTTTATTAAAATTGCTAGCTTCAAAGGCCTGGTTTATTTCTCAGCTTCCTGCATCCTGACAGCAGCAGTGACACACTCCATGCAATGAACTCCAAGACCAAATATGAGTTTACAATGTCACAGAAATACTTTACTAAAAGAACAGCAAAAGATAAGAAGAAGAAGAAGAAGAATTAAGGCTACACATTCAAGATTTTACACAGGGTTCTCTCCTTCCCTTATACGAGGGATATTGATGTAGTTAAAACTCCATCAGTGTGTGATGAACCCTGAGTTAATGAATAATGGGGTTCCATTTTGCTTTTGTAGTAGGACATGCCTTATGCAGGAAGAAAGGGATTCTGTGAATAATTAAGACTGCTCAAGGAAGATTATATATATTCTGTTAGTTCCTGGCATATGCAGCTCTTTGCCTCCTCCTTTCAAGTGCTCAAGTCTAAGAACATACAGATCACTATAGTTTTGTTTCTCATGTGAGCAAATATACAAGCATCTCTAACATTTTAAATAAGAAAGTCAAAACTAAAAACTATATTGGAAAGCCTTAATTTAGGAATGATAAAAGCCAAAAAAACCCAAAAACCAACAACAACAAAAAAACCCCAAACTAACAAACAGGAAGCAAAAGGAAGTCCAAAGCCACATTGAGAAGTTTGTGTTGGAGGTGGAAGTTTGTGTCTAATGTTTTATGAATGCCTCTGTAAAGCCCAGTGATAGCAGAACCAGAGAAATGCTGGGATCGGTACCTGTACTGAAGAGTTAGAAATTGGTATTGCCACCAGTACAGTGTGAGACCAGGACTACTTTTGTTACACTTCCATGAAGTAGCCATGTATTTACCATTGCTGTATTGCTGTGAGACAGGACAATAGTTTTGCTCCTGTTCTATAGCATATATCAAAAGGAAGACTATATAGGCTCAAATTAAGATAGCATATTCAAATTGGTAATCTTAGCTTGGTCATGTCAATCTAAAAATGATCACCAAAATTACACAGGAAACAGAAATTCAGGAGGGAGCTTGAACCCCTGTGAATGTCTTCAAAACCAGACAGTTCCCACATGACCTCGGATTGTGAACACCCCATCAACTTCACACATTCAACTGCCTTTCTTCTAGATATACAGCTTGTACAGAGTATCACCCCTTTAATTGCTATTTAATTCTATTCATTGAAAACAAATTTAGCAATGGCTAATCAATACCACAAATCTAAGAGTGAAATAAATTGATCCCCTGTCAGTAAGTCTCTGACACTTCCTAATTGATTTTGTAAATCCCTCTTGTGTCAAGCCTCTTATTTTTCCACTAAGGAATACAGCAGGGAAAATACTGATTGGTACAAGAAGCACAGAAGAAGATCCCACTGTACATTAGTGCATCAAGTGGCTTGGGGACATCTAGTTTAGCATTCCCAAATGCTTAAAAAAGTTAAAGAAATCACATATAGAATGAAGTGTAAATAAATATTTATCTCATTCAGCTTAGGATTGGCAAAGTGATGCAACACACAAAAGGATGTGAATATGAACAAAAACATGTGACAAAACATTTCTCCACACCTTGCCATTTTTTCTAATTTGCTGTACACTCCTAAAGTCTGGCTTTCCTAATCAAAACATAAGATTTAATAAGAGCTGCAGCTGAACAGAACAAAATTACTGCACTCTCTAATATTGCAAACATAATTAACTTTGAATTATGTGAATTAACCATGCCTGAAAAATTATCATTCGGCTCTGAAATTAAATTCTTTCATACCATTAGATTTGTTTGTTAAGCTCAAGTAGGCAAAAGTAGTATTTAATAAAGTAATAACGATGCTCTGCTGAGAGTGTTTTTGAGAAATATATGGATTTATCCAAAATAAATCATGGAAGTGCTATTATTAGTTCACTTGCAAATACTGTATAAAGCTATATCTGCCTAATACTCTTATAGAAAATTTTATGTCACTACAGGTTACTCTGTGTAAACTTAAACTTATTTTTCTGGTTATCTCTTTACTTTGATCTAGTAATACCTCTATTTATCCATGCATGCAAAGCACAGTATAAATACATTCAACATAGCAGAGCATCATCTCCTGAAGTAGTTATAATCTTAAATAGTTGGGCAACGTTTTCCTACTTTGGAATTATTTCTAACTATGCTGGCTGGAATTGCAGTCCCATAGGTTTTGGGTATATCATTTTTCTCCCTCTACCTTCAAACTGACAGTTTGATAGTTATCATGTACCTCCTGCTTCCTCACGAATCTAATATTCATGAGTGAGAATATTTGCGGTGTCGGAAACTTACATCTCAGAAGGATGGAACCAGGAAAAACAACAGGGTAAGAATTCTAATATATCTCCTGAAGGATTCTGATAAGCTCTCCAGATTTACTTAATAAGCCAAACACCAAATTAACCCAACAAGATCCTTTCGCAGTAAGGATTTCCATATCCATTCAGTACCAATACTGTAGAAAGAAGGTGTAGATGAGCAGGAAAAGCTAACTTAAGGCATTATAAATGTAATATCTCTTCACTTCTAAGAGTTTCTGATATCAAACTGAAATTACTAAATTTCCTATCCTGAGAGGCTTGTGTCAACCTTATAGTAATCTGGCAACAAATGCTTGCAAAACAATTTCTTACAGCTACCCTTCAAAACAAACAAAAACCTAAACAAACCAACCCAAAATCCAAGAGAAAAAACAACCAAAATAAGCCCATGCATCTTCATCTTTCAAAATATCTTCAAATTCTTAGATTTTGTTGCATACAATGCTTGAGAGAGTCACAATGATTGCCTCTCTTACCCAGGAACTGTTGAATCCCACATCCCTCTACTCCTTGTGTGATAGCCAACTCTTTTTAGCCCCTCATTTCTGACTCATCTTACTGTATCCCATTTTGTAGTAAAGGGAGACTTCAGATTAATTTTTCAGTCATGAGAGTGTGGATAAACCCTTTTTTGTATCTTTTCTGTACTAGCTGGCACTAAAGGGTAAAGAAAAGGGCAAGAGCTGGATGTTTTTTTCAACAGTGACATGTTCTGAAGGAAACAGAAAAACATTCTTTGTACATTGATGCTGCTTAGAAGCATAGGAAAGAGTTAAACCCTCCTGAGGCTGTGGATTCCACAGAGTATCCCAGAGTGTACTTCCATGAGAACCTTCATAATCTGTATTTGTTGAGGTAGGCAAGACATAAATAAAGTGCTTTCTGTTACAGTACTTTGTGCAGATCTGTTACAGTCTTGACACCCTTTGATGTACTTTTGCAAGCATTATGTAGAAGGGTTGTTTTGATGGAGCAATAAGGAAAAGATGCCTGTGCCTTTCATTTAAGGCTTTTGGCTCTGCAATTCTTTTTTCTGTGGTGCAGTAATGATCAGGGAAACCCACTGTTCAGCTTAAGGGCCAAAGAACTATGTTTTTTCCTACATGTTTTCACCTCCACCTAATCCTGTGAGAGTTTTTCAGATTTTGCTTTTCATTCTTGTCTACTAGATGATTGCTTCCCGAGGAAGCTGCCTTAATCAAGCAGGAGTCAAGAGAAAGAAAGAGGGGAGTAACTTTTGCGTATGACCATCCAAAAAGTTCAACAAGTATTCTTTTGAAAAAGCCAGGCAGACAAACAACCCTTAAAAAGTTGTTTGTTTGTTTTTTTCTCTATGCTGCTTGAAAAAATAATGTAAATTCTTTTAAATTCTGTGTGCGACTTGTTAAAATATTTCAGAGACAAGGGAAACAGGTATATTGTCTTTCATATTTCTTCATAATCAACCTGGAAATAGAAACATTGAATTCTGAGATACACAACAGCAGAATGACAACACAGATTTCTTCTTTCAGCATTAAATATGTTGGTTAAAGCAAGAAATATTCCCCAATGTTCTAAATCATGGAATATATCAGTCATAAATAATTGGAGTGCAGTATCATGGATGTACCTATTTCAGTGTGTTCAAATAACAGAATTTCATATAGGTAAACAGAAGTATATTTAACAGGTAATGATGCTTGCTTTAAAGTTTCATACTTATTGGTTCTTCATGAAGTTAAGAAAACTGTATGTTCACAAGAAAATTTAAGGGAAATAATATGCAACTTTTTAGTGTTGGTTCTTCAAGTAAAAGTGACCTACAATAACATTCCCACTCCCATCTGAATTAAAAAAAAAAAATAGCTATTTTGATAGAATGGAAGGTAGGGAAGTCTAATTTGAACTGATCATCCGATAACACATGAGGACACCAACTTGAGTGGAATAAGTTAAATCAGTCAAAACAGGTTCTGAGCATGAAAATACAAAAGTAATTTGGTTAAGTCTATGTGTAAGGAGACCATCAGAGATATGCTAGAAAAGACAGATAACATTTCACCTTCAAATAGATCAGTGGATCTAAAGTTAGTACTGATATAATCTTGTGCCTCAGGTAAGAAAAGGTTGAATGTCTTGTTGCAGGAACACTGTTAATGCTGAAGGATAACACCAATAATGGAGTATTTCAGAGCACAGTGGTCAATGGAGAAGTATTTTCAAACTTCTATATAAGACATTTCCTAACTTATTCAGAAGATGTCTTTCTAAAAAGTTAATTACTAAACTAATTAAAATTGTAATGTAAATTCATATAATGATGTGATCACTGATGTAATATCTTACTGATAGAGACATACTTCTAGGATGAATACAGAAATGGTGTGTGGAGGTTTCTTACTGAGTAACACAGGAATATCAATTTTATTTTTTCCTTCTCATTTTATGTACTATAAAAATTTTTTCTCTAGCTGGCTAAAGTCCACACCTTTGTAAAGGTCTTTAGAAAGACTATAGAGTCCATGAGCTTTTATATTAAGAAAAAAAGAGTTTCACAACCCTTGCAAAACTTGTTTTGCCTAAAGCTACTTGCAGCCTTTATTGCATTTATTCTTTGGTACAGAACAATCGAAAAATAGAATGCATACCTTGGCTTGCTCTTCCAATTTTTCTTTCTCTTTTCATAATGCTTATGCAAAGCTAAAATAGTATTGAGATGGAAGATTCTTTTAGAATTTGCCTTTCCAGTCTCAAGGACTTGTAAATTTGCACCAAGCAATTTAAAGTTAATTAATTGTTCACAAAGGAGAATTGTTTATCTTTGGATCACTTTTTCTCTTCAGAAAACAGAAGACATATAAAAGACAGACTAAAAAAAATATATATTAAAATGAGGTAATGGAAAACTTTCCTTTTTCTTAATCCTTTTTGTGGTAAAATCATCAGCATTCTTGGGTAGGACAGAAAATTCCTATACTTTCTTTTGAGACTTTGGTGTGGAAGTCTGAAAGGCAGGGAGACAGTGGCTCTTCATAATAATGGGTGCCTCCCTAACAAAAAAATGTATTTCTAGTCTTCTGAAACAGAGATCTCAACTGGGGCAGCTCATAGGCGAGTCATACTTGAAATTATCTGAAATTATCATCTCCCTTTGGGGGTGGGAATGCACTGGGTTGCTTTCTCGGCTCCTTTCCAACCTAAATAATTATGATTCTCTGTCTATGATTCAGACACTGTCACTTAACAAAAATAGCTATGTCTACCAGCAAATTTCAAACCCATATTTAGAGACAGTATCTTATTTAGATGCTAAATTTCTACAAATAATTTTGCCTACCACTTTATAAGAGGCTATAAAGGAAGTAAATGGTAAGGAAAGTTCAAAATGACAGATTCACTACTACACCTGCATTTCACACAGTGCTCAAATGCATAATCCAGGGCAGCTAATTTAGGTACTGCAATTACATATTTAGTGGGCTTCTAGGAGATGGTGAGTTATCTCATGCTCCTTTGAGACTGTAAAGAAATATCTACAGATGTTAAGATCTCAAGCAGGTGAAGGAGTCAGTTAACTTGGGTCTTTTTTTGTCCACTTTCTCAGAAGAGTTTCACAGTTAAAGAACTTTCCTAGGAAGCCAGGGCCTGAAATTTAGGTTTTGCTCTTCCTGAGGAAAAGTCAGACTACTTTCTGCAACCCAGACTTTGCAGTAATCTGCTCCGTGCACCATAATGGTACATCTTGAATGAAAACAATCTTGAGAGAAAATAATTACTCTTTTTCTTTCTTCTCAAACTAGGAGCTTACAAAATTAAACCCTGCTCTGACTCACCTATGCCCCAAGCATAATTTAAAAATCAGGTAATAAATAAGGTATAAGCACTGGAAAAAGCAGACAAAAAGGAGGGAGAGAGGAGGGGAAAGGGGAGGAGGGGAAAGGAGGAGGAGGGTGTCAACTTCAGCTGGGGAAGATTGGTAAAGAATGATCAAAACTATTTTTAAAAGCTAATTTTGAAAAAAAAAAAAACCACCTGTAAAACCATTACATATAGTATATAAAAGACCAAATGTTTAAATGTACAAAAGCTGTAAAAGATTTATCAGGATCAGAAAAAATAATATTAGCACAATTCTGAATAACTTTTAAATTTATGATGAAAACACTTAGAATCAACACTGTCTTGCATAAGTGCTTGGTAATTTTCTTTTTCTCACTTAAAGTGATTTATCTAAAAGCTTTCAGTCAAGGTAAAGAAGATCTTGTAATTAATGACATGCATGTCTTGCTAGACACACATGAGTTCAACTTGCATCCCACTGCTGAACGGCATTTTTTGAATATTTTCCTAGTTATATTCAGAGCCAAACAGTTCACAAAAATGCTCAGATCAGAGTGCATTGACACAAATAAAGCAGTAGCAAATTGGAGCCAATAGTCTATTAAACAGCAGCTAAACCTCAGCCAAGACAAATTTTGAGTATTCTACTCTGAATACAGCCTGTCACATATTTCTGGATTTTTGTTCAATGATGGTTTATTTTTAAATGATCTTTCAAATAGTAGTGAGGTCTATATATGTCAGACCAAAAAAAAGAATAAAACATCATGTGCATGTTAATGAACTATAATTACATAATTATTATTATTATGCAAAACAGAAAAGCAGATGTCCTTTTTTTTAATTTAGAAGGCATTCTGAAAACATCTAAGTTAACCTTGTGCAAAATGGATAGAGGGCACCTCATATCCTCATATATCACTTCTACATGTACAGGATCAGTCATGAATGCTCTGCGACAAGACGTCAGGATTTTCCCTTAAGGTAAGAAAAAGAATACCCTTCACTTATGAGAACTTACCTAACCCTACCCAGCTATGAAGTCTCAAATACCAAAATGGGAGAGAAAAAGAGTTTAAAATTGACACAGGAAGTTCGGCATCAAGAAATCACAAATGATGTTGAAAAAGCTCCAAAAACACTGTAAAGCTTAAGAAAAACTGCAGTGGCATATACCTTAACACATTTCCTCCCACAAGGAGCAAGAAAACACATGGAGGGAAAAAGCATAAGAACTGAGCATAGACAAATTTAGTGCTGACATAACTTCCCACTTTCTGGAAGTACAGCGTTCAGGAACTATTAGCTGAAGATTTTTCTCTTCTGAAAAAGTCTCCTGTTTCTAAGAACTCCTCAAACTTCCCTTCAGTCATGTTGTAACTTGGGTACCATCTAAAGACCTATAAGTTTATACATCAATATGTGACTTCAAAGAAGCTTTGGTGATATGACATGCTATTTTTATTTTATGGAAAACCTTACTTTTCCCTATCTTACTCTAAAAGTTTTTTAAATCCCATTTTCACTATTATTATCACCATACAAATCAGGCCTTCAATATCACATCCCTCTTCTCTTTGACATTCCCACTCCACCTCCTCCTGGTTCTGAAAACAGGACATTAGTCCTTCCTCCTCTCTTGCCTCCCTACCATCAGTTTGTGTGACTTACAGTCTGACCTATGTCCCAAAATCACACCTAGTGATGGTTTAGTGGTGCTGGCACCTGCAAACCTGCAGGGGACGGTGTACTTTGTACTGCGGACCTGTTGTGCACTTTATGCTAATTACTTCATTGTGATGGATTAACTGATACCACAAAGCTTCATTCTGAGTGGAATGGAGAACAGCTGTGATTACTTGCATCTTGTTAAGTTAAAGAAATCCCACGCATGTGTACAATGCAAGCAAGTTCAGCAGAGCTTCTTTGCCTCTGGAAATGGAGGTTGTCAAGATTCACTATTGCTCTGCTGTCAGAAACTCTCTACGCTGGCAAAAACATCATCACTTCCTGAGCTAGTTTGCAGGGCAGAGAGCCACTGAGAATCATGTCTCAGATTTAGCTCAACACAGCTTCTTACCTGCATTGGAGTTTACTTTCTGTTGTAGGTACAAATAGAGAGGAATGTTTTCTTCATTAAAAATCAGTGTGTTTTAGTCAGTTTTCAGAGTCAAATGACACTGTTTTCTTATTTTTTTTAGTGCAGTCATTCAATTTCTGAATAACACCATCCTGATGCTGATCTTAAGCTCTGTATCTGTTGCTTTCACACTCTAATTGTTCCCTGGCATTGTTACCCTGTCCAATTACTGTTTCTATCCATTCCCCAAATATGTGCTCTTTCCCCCTCCTGTCCCCCAGACTGCAATGATGGGGATGTTTGTTTTGTCTTGGTGTTTTCTTGAATTCAAATAAAAATTTATCAGGGAATACCTAACTCAGGATATTAAACTTTTGCAAAATTATTAGCAGTTTGATCTTGAATACTAAGTCTTCTCTAAGCAATTGTAAACATAGAAAACCCTGCCTTTAGTGCATGTTAACTCATGTCCCATTTCCCTTATCACTTATTAGAGAATTTAGAGGGTTGTTTTTTTTTTTTCCTTAGCTATTTCAGACTTGCAATACAAGTAAATAAATAACCCAGAACCACAGCTCCTGTAAACCCAAAATGTCTCAGTGATGGTAGTGTAGCTGTGCCCATTAGTATAAAGTGAGACACACATTACTGATTTCCTAATTGTTTTATAAACTTGAGAGATTAAATTTTAAAAATCTACATTGTTCTGAGGCTGCCATTTCAATGTTCTCTCTCAATATATTGAAGTGTCCTGGTGAGTTTGTTTGCAGATCATTTCCACTGTAAATAAGTAGAGAATTCCCAGAGGGCCTCCTCACACAATATTTAAAATGTGAAACACATTACATGTCCTACCAATATGTACTGTCTCATCTAATAAAGAAAAAATTCAGTATCAAACATTGTCCTTATTTGTAACAACCCAGAGTGTAGCACCCAATAATAAAACATGAATATTCATTTTTCCTGCAAAAATATTTTGAGCTGAATGGATACCATAAATTAACTCCAAAAGGCTTAGGAAATGCATATTTATCTCAAAAATAAGTATGTCAGTAAAAATGCTGGCTTGAAGTTTGAATAACAGTAAGGTAACAAAGCAGGGACAGGAGTTTTCTCTTCTGTCACCTGAAACCAGAGGTTATTTTGCTGGATTTTAAGAAACATTATGCCTTCAGAAATTTAACTAGAAAAGAGCACTCAAGGGAGAGCTGTCTGCTCTTCAGCACTTTTGGATTGCATTTTAGATGAAAAGGTTTGAGAATCACTTTCTAAGTGTGACAAGTATCATGACAAAATTAGTTACATATTAAAATTCCACTTTTGGAATAATTATGACCCCTTGATTCTTCAGTGTTTCAAACTTGAAACATACGTTTATGTGGGAAAAAAAAAAAACAACCTAAAACTTCATCTGTTAAGTCTTTAAAATATATACCTCATACATGACCAATATCTAGCTGGAACAATTTTTTGCAAATCCTACTCCTTCCTGCTTTTTAATTTCTCATAAGTATGTTTTCATGTGTCTGGAATGAAAAATTAAATAACCAGGAAGAAAATGGACATCCTAGCTTACTTGTTTAAAATTCTTTTTTATTTGTCAACAAGTAAATGTCAGACTCCAGATGACTGGGCTAATATTTATGCACATTTCACAATCACCTAGAAAGTTGTGATCTCAAAGTATTTCCTTGAGTTTTGAAATAAAGGTCAAAGTCTAGATTAACATAATGATTCACTCATGCCAAAATTCTAAAAGTGTTCTTCATGTTTTGTTTATTTTTCTCCTGATTAACACATAAAACAAGTGATTTCTTTTTCAAGTTGTAGACTAAATTTAAAAAGTTAATTGGCCTGTTGTCTAAGTGATTAGTTTCATTAGAAGAAAAACTCTATAGTCTTAGTAAAGATACAGTCACATTTTAACTGTAAACCATATGTTGGGGTATGTTTTTCACTTAAGTGTCTTCTTACAGATGAGGCTCCACTTGATTTTTGAACCAGAAGGGACCATTTCCTAACAAGAAATTACTGCACTCAGTTACATGCTCAGTTACAGTATGGACCCATGAACATTTATTGCCAATTTGGATACTGCAAGACACATTGCTTACCTTCCAGCTTCCACTCCAGGGATTCCTGCTTCTCACAGCAGACCTACGTGACCCTTGCTGGTCTCAGGGGTCCTGGGGTGTCTGCAGTGGCTGTGTCTGTATTTATAGAGTCTTAGAAACATAGAGTGGTTGTAGTTGGAAGAGTTCTTGAAGATTACCTTGTTTCAGGGACACTTTCCACTAGACCAGGTTGCTCAAACAGCCTCTGAATCAAGACTCTCAAGTCAGGGGATATGACCTCACTTCAAGTTACCTCAGTGTTACAGACAGTGTGTTCACACAGCTAATTAGCAACAGCCTTTGCCTTTCACCTCCTCTGGTTTAAACTCATCAGGTGAGAGATTATGACAAATTCTCCATTATAGCTTCTGCTTTTTATGTTATCCTCAAACAGTGATTTCTGCTTCTGTATTATCTCTATGGAGATATTATTCCAGATTCTTAAAAGGTAATTTGGACAATGATTAAATACTTCTAGTAATCTAAGTTTAAGTGAAGAGTACTGAAGACACAATTACAAATAATAATGCATCAGATATTTATAAGATTGTGCTTCTCAGTAGTTTTTATGCACACTATTAATTTTTCACAATTTTTGCTGACTTGTTGAGCTATTGTCCCACAGTGAACTAGTATTTTGTCTGTGTGATCTACACTGTTGCTGAGGTATCTGCCCAAGCAATGAGATATATTTTTTAAGACACACAAAATTTGGAGGATTTTTCTTATGTACAAGATCTAGCTTCTAGGCTGTTCCAGCAGGAAATTCTTTTACCAACATTTTCCAGTTTTTGCTTTGTTGTTGTTGTTGTTGAGGTGTTTTTTTTAGTTTTTCTTTTCCAATCTTAGCTTTCTGTCTTACCAAGTTTCTAATCTGTGCCAGTATTTTAGTTTCTATTCCATGACTAATGAATTTTTCATTCACATCAATAACCATGAAATTTGGATCACATTCTATTAAGCAGTGTCTGATTGTACAACAAGCCCAATTCACTTATATGAGATCAGTTGCAAAGCAAGTTTAATACTCAAAATAAGCAAGGAGAGCAAAATACATCTTAAATATATACCAGACACATGATAATGGTCATTTTTCTGTAGGGCAGCAAATTAACAGTTTCAAATTCAGAACCCAAATTTTTCCATGACGTCTATCTGGTTTTAAGGTTATTTTTGGAGAGGCCAATTTGTGAGAGAAAAGTAGAAAATTTAATATTCCATCTGTGATTTCCCCTCATCTGACAAGCCAATATGTAAAAATATAATAAATAAATAAAATATGCCTACACACTGAAGAAAGTGTATACAGAAAGAAGTGGTATAACTACTTATCTAATGACATATAAATCTAGTATGTCCTATCTATAAATTATTACAGTCAATAAAATTGTAATTAAACATTACTAATGAGTTTTTTGCTTACAGTGCTCAGCATACTGACAAGAGTAATGTATTTCTTCAGTAATAAAGCAGAGATTTAAAGGAAATTAAATTCTTCAAATTCCAGGTAAGCCTCAATATTTTTTTCCTTTTTGGAAAGGAAAAATTGCATTTGTGTCGTATGTACTACAGAAGTATTATGATCATGTGCAAGTACTTGAGCAAAATGCAGCACGGCTGTAAAAAAATGAATTGTTTTTCCTTCTGAAAATTCCTTTATTCCAAATACTGATCAAGTTTAATTTTTCCACCACTACTTCTTTTGTCAGGAAATCAGGAACAGAAAATATATAAAAGTCTGCTCTCTGATCTCTCTGTCACTGCTGCAAGTGTAAAAAGGAGCTGGGTCCAGAATTAAGTCCTACTTGTTGGCAGCAAACCGAAGTTAAGAAATCTATGGAGAGATGCCAGAGCACACACAAAATCTTAATGTTACCTTCTTGGAATGCCAGTCTGTTGGGCAGCACTCATTTATATTCTTTTGTATTTTCCAGTCATGAGACGTATTTCCATCTAAACAAAATTGTGCAAGATTAGACAAAAAAAATAACACATTGCTAAGTGACATTTTCACAAGGATCTTGGGGTTTTTTTTCCGAAACTATATGAGCAATATCAATTGCCATGTCTATTAACTGAACAAAAAATGCAAGATTCAGATTGTTTAAATTTTACTTGCATTCCAGTGTATATGTAGTTAGTTTTACTCTCTGGGGAAATCACTCATCTCTTTGATGCTCTGTATCCATATCGTTGATCCAGAGTGGATCCTGCAGTGAGCTGTTCTTAAGACCTTTCTTTGGGCTTTTCTTTAATGAAACTTAATTTTTCACTCCCAAAAGATACTGCCAATGACCATGAAGATATCTTTGTATCAGCCCAGTAGTAAACTTTCAGATGTGAAGTTTTAAGTAGAATTTAGTCTGCGTGAACTTGACTACTACAGTGGCCACAAGAACAAGACCCATTAAGGATAATAATATTAAGCAAAAATATGTCTTCTATAGTTTCTAAACAAAACCTGCAAGGTAAAGTATTGATTTGTTCCGCAAGAAATGAAGCATGCAGCAATTTTTTATTGCCCTCCACATTTTCAAGACTCAACTAAATATTTATAATCTTGAATAAAATATATATTTATATATATAAAAATATATATTTATAGATTTATGTATCATTTCTATTTATACTTATTTATAAAGTTCAGTCAGAGAAACTAAAACTGACGAAAAAGAAACAAATAAAATAAAAAAAAGAGATTTTGCTGTTGACAGCACCCTGGTTAGAAATTTGAGCTCATTTTCACGGAGTAAAATCATCCACAAGTCCAGGTGTCATCTTAAAAATGACGAAAGTATAATTTTTCCCTCTCTCTGGGGACACAGCAAAAAATTCAGCTTTAAAATGACAGTTGTAGCCTAACACATGCAAGGATACTCTCAATTTTCATCAGCACCTTTCTTCTCAAACTTTCTCCTTTCTTTCCAATTTCATTGCCCAACTATATCTAACTGAAATATGAAGAAAGAGAAGAGCAATCTTTCCTAGCACTTGTAAAGGAAGGTTATACACATGAACATCAGGCATATGTCCCTGCACAGTGGATAGAGATCCCCCAGGCAGCTGTGATGACACTGGCACCAGAATGCAAATACATATTAGACATGATAATCTACATGATGCTCATCACAGGACATGGATATTTGAGGGCAGAGCAAAAAGCCATTGTCTGTCTAACCCACTTTTTCACAGATCAAAGATTTTCCTGGTATTTTCTTCATGAAGATGCTAACTTCTGTAAATGTCCAATATATTTTGTAAAAAGCATTGAAGGTTTATAGAGTCCTAAAATGACACTGAAGAACTTCAGTGTGGAAATACTAGTTTCGGTTTTTATCTAGCCTTTATTTTTTATAATATATATTTTTTGGTCTCAAAATTTTATTCAAATGCTCTCCAGCTTTTCAAATGCTTTTCCTAAGAGTAATGATGTTCATATTCATACAAAGTTTTAATTGCCGACTCACTGATATCTGTGTACTCTCTTAACAATCAAGAGAATTATGTCACTATTTATAGGCAATCTCAGGATTTTCATTTGTCTGGGGGAAGAGTGAAATATGGGCTCTTTTTTTGTACCTTTCACAATAACTTCCACAACTCTTTACATAGTACATCCATTCTTCTCTTTTATTCAAGCAGAAAAGCTTTTACCCAAGAAAATGTGTGCACTGTGCACAAAAATAGAAGGACTAAAGGTGTAAGCTACAGGAGGAGTCTTTCTTCTTTTGCCTTGAGGTTTGATGTTACACCATTGCTCAGCTCCTATACTTTTTCTGGGCTACAGAAACATGATTGCCAGCTACCTCTAAAGGTCATTTTACTGTGTTCCATTTTTCTCTTTTACAGAATATGTTTTTTCTGATTATAGCAGTTTTCCAATTAAGTCCTATAACTGCAGTTATTAGAGGTCTGAGCCAAAAAAAACCCATTGGGTATTAGTGTAAGGCCAGTTGTCCAGGAAATGGAAAGTAAAAATTCTTGTGTTTGTACAATGTAATTAAACTCCAAGTTCTAAGTTTAGCTTTTAAAAAACAAAAATTGAGGTGCATTGTGATAAGTAACAGCATTTGATGTGCCTCAAAAAACATGCTTCAACTCATGACTGTATCACAACCTGTAGCAAAACATGACTCCACTGAACCAAAGCAGAATTTGTCGAAAACAATTAAAAGAAGAATTTTGTCAAAAAACCCACAGAGATATTTACATGCACACAATGGCATGGTTTACATGTTTCATACAAATTCAAAATACTCAAAGATGTTGCAAGGAAGTAAATGCCTGGGGATTCTTCTGGAATTCTCTTCCATGGAAATAGAAGACAGGCAATCAAAACAGTCTGATTTACACATGTCATTTTTATGCAGAGCATATCTTCCTTCCATGGAGATTGACTTTACAATTCAAATGTTATTGCCTTAAATGGAGGCTTTAAAATGCCAACATAATAAAAAGAGTAGTAAGAAAATGAATAAAATTGGAGAGGTACAAATTAAACATAAAATCCACTAAGTCTCATATCAATATGTCGAAGACACAAGGAAGAAACCCATTCTCTTATTAGATAAAATATAGAATTACTTTGAAGTATTCAATATAACTGACACTACTGGGAATTGTTAAGTTGTATTTAAAGAGAATAAAACTCTGTCAAAAAAAGGTATTATTTTCTACACACTGGCTAACTCAGGAAAATGGGACAATTAATGTTTACGGTTCCACGTCTTAATAGATAAAACATGCATGAAACTGCCAGCTCAAAGGAGAAAATTATGTCTGGAAAGAAGTTACCTCCCAAATGGAACTTTAGTCCAGGGATATCTAATCCAGGAAGGGTGTTGAGAAGTTGGATCCAGGCTCTGCTGGGTGGTGCCAAACAACAGGACAAGAGGAAACGGGCAGAAACTGATGCACAGGAAGCTCCATCTGATTTTGAGGAAGAACATTACAGTGCAGTGACTGAGGCCTGCTTGCTCAGAGATGTCGTGGAGTCTCCCTTACTGAAGATCTTCAAGAACCATCTGGACAGACTCCTGTGCCACATGCTCTAGCGTGACCCTACTTGAGAAGGCAAGTAGGACCAGATGACCGACAGTGGCCCCTTCCAACCTCACCCTTCCTGTGATTCTGTGATTTGTATCACGCATTTCAGGCTGCCACCATCAAAGCATTCATGAACTTTCAAAATAGAATACAACATAATTTCTTAACTAAAAAATGAAAGAAGAAACCTGTGTAAGTATTTATCTGTCTTCCAGCTGTCAGAATTAGCAGAGTGGTCAATCTGAAAATCATTAATAAAGAACTGAAAACTGAACTATAATTAATGTGTTTTGGAAAAAACTAAGCCAATGTCATTTCTTGATGATTTTTTTTCTCACACGGGTAGCAGCTAAATGTAAATTATCACATGTCATTTTGATGAATAAAGTATAAGGACACACATCTTCAACATGACAGAAGCAGATCCTATCTGGATGGTCCCTTGCAAGCAATTTCATGTGATTTATCATTACCTGATTTATTGGAGAAAAGTCTGCCATAGTCCAGTATATTCATTTGCTATGCACCATGTACTTTTTACCAGTAACCCTATAATAATTAAAAGAAAAAAAAAAAAAGTCAATGCTGTCCAAGTTTGCAAAATGTAGCACAATTTAATGGGAACAAGAACTGAGAGCAAGTAAATAACGTGCTTTGGTTGACGACACATAGAAGCTATTTCTTAGTTAACTCATGCTGAAAATAGTTTCACAACACCAGTAGAAGGTTAGTTATGGCTTGGTTCAATGTTTTGCCTTAAATGTAGCAGCAGTGGGCAAGAGGGGCACATGAGGTGAAAGTTCAATGATGACAGGCAATGCAGGATTTTCATACAAGGCCCTGGCCAGAACTAGAGCGATAAGTGATGGGTGGCTCAGGCAGCGACTGAAAAAGGAAGCTTAACTCCTCAGTTCCTTGTGACTTTTAAGACTAAAGGAGATCGAGCAGATTACTTGATATGACAGAAAGCAGGGATTGTTTGTACAGTATTTAAATATAATTAATAACATCTTCTGCAGTTTAGTAGAGAAAACACGGGGACATGAAATAGAAAGAAAATAAATTCCAAGCAAAAATGCATTCATGTCTTTTCCCTCTCCCAGAAGCATGAGACCATCTGCACATTTTAGCTGGTTTTGTAATGAATTCTCCATCACTTGAAATTTTAAGAACAGAAGGGTCTGTTTTACTTTGAATTCCATTTCTTTTAATAAAGGAATTTATTTTTATGGACATACTAACATCTGTTTTATTGAAAAGCAAAAGAGATGACTGTAGTGGTACCTCTGGACTTCTAGGGTGAAAAACATTTTAAAATCTTATTAGACTGCTTTAAGCATGTCTAGGAAGATTTATGAAAATACCCAGATAAAATAGAGTACAGTAACAAAAATATGGAAACTACTCTTCTGAAAAGTCTTCTCATGGAAGATATTGATTTACTGCCTTGTCATCCTCTCAGCAAAGATGAAGGGAATAGATAGCACTTCCAAAAGTCCTCAGAAATAAACTTGTGCTTTTGTGTGCACTCACCACTGAAAAACTTCAGAAGACAAGATAAAACTAAGTATTTCTGAGTTGACATCCAGAATCTCCAAGAATCACTGAAAGAATTAGTAACTATTTTTTTCTTCTGCATGATCACATCTGAGAAATTATTTAGGTATGGTACCTTTGAATTGTGTTCAGTGACAAGACAGATTATCAGAAATTATAATAAAAATATATTTACAGTTAAAAAATAATTTCAACTACTTTGGAAGGCTCTTCTTATAAGTAGAAGGAAAGTGGGTCTGTTTTCAATAATGTGCTTTAATTTTTTTTAATATTATTTCAATTTAATTTGTTTTTATAAAAAGTTTCTATGTAAGAAAACAATTTTGACTTTAAAAACATGTAATTACTTCCTAAAATAATGCTATTTTGATTTTCATTTGCCTTGAAGACACATTAATATTCATGATTTAGACTTGATTGAAAGCCTTGACATGATTTTAGGGTTTGTTTGGGTTCCCCACCCCAGCATCGCTCAGGACTATCTTAACTATTATAATCTGAACTCTGAATTAAAAACAACTTTAAATACATCTGGCTTTATTTTCACCTCTAACCTGCTTGTAATAAAACTGCTCTTTCAACAAATAGAATTGGTGAGATTCATTGCTGTGCTGTTTTTAAAACCACTGCCTCTGACCTCTGATGCACAAACAGAAAAATTACAGAAAGAAAAATTACATCATTCTAGTAATGGGATTATTTTTATTCCTTTCTCTAAAAATATGTTAGATAGTAAAATCACATCACTCTTTTGCATGTATAATTCACAGCCTTTTACAGAAGATGGAAAATGCCCTGTAACAGGAAAACTACACACTAAGTAAAATTAATACATTATTTGAAGAAAAAGAGAAGAACAAAAACTTTCAAGAGTGGAACTTGAATTTTAAGTACAACTAACGAAATGTGGCTACACACCAAGATATTAGGATCTTTTGCAGTCCTTGCTTCAATTGGGTGTACTTTCTAAATAAGCCTTAGAAGGGCCAGACTTTCTGAGAGAGTTGCAAATGAGGGG